>NC_045609.1:46341762-46509262 GCF_009762305.2 Zalophus californianus
TGTAACCCACAGTTTTTCAAACTGTGGTCAAGGCCAAACACTGTAAGGATTTATTTCAACACTGATCTAAGGAGATACGAAGACACTGATCAGAGCCAAAGCCCTTGTCTTAATGACAAGGGAGCTGAAGCCAAGAGTGGTTTTGAGCAGGCCTGGCCCGGGAATGTTTGTTCTGTCTATGGCCCAGGGTCGGAACCTGGAGATTTGGGCTTCTTCCAGAAAGGAGAGTGACAAGGCAAAGTCAGGATAAAGGGTGATTGAGAATGTGTCTGAGACACAGTACCAAGGGTCAAAGTGGACCAAAGCGGCTCCCATTCAAAAAGCAAATGAATGGTAGAGAGGACACCCCCCCAACACACACCCTGTTCCCAAAGGGGTCAGAGCCTGGACAGATGCAGGTATAAAGAGACAAGTCAGGGACAAATGGCATGAAGTCAAAGCTTATCTGTATTTGGGGCTGGTAGGTGGCATGGGGGTCAGCCCCTCTATGCCCTGGGCTTAAATAACTGTTGTCCTACAAGACCACCTCATCTCATTAGCCTTTTGCTAAAAGACAAGGAAGATTTCTGGCTGGGGCCAGTGTGACAAGGCATCTCATAACTGAACAGTGCCCTAAATTCTTCACAATGAAATGCTCAGGGAAGCTGAGGAAAGAAGGCTTTAACTTCTGGAAAGTCACCAAGGGTGTCAAATAGCATAGAAAGTCATTTCTAAAATTCCAAAATAATTATCCTAGTACTTTGCCAATTACCTTCCTAAAGCCTAGATATAATTCAATCACTTGCTTGTATATATGTTTATTGTTTCTTGATTCCTGTGGAACAGAGTAAGAATTCTTTTTTTTTTTTTAAACATTTTATTTATTTATTTGACAGAGATAGAGAGCACAAGTAGGCAGAGAGGCAGGCAGAGGGAGAGGGAGAAGCAGGCTCCCTGCTGAGCAAGGAGCCCGATGTGGGGCTCGATTCCAGGTCCTTGGGATCATGACCTGAGCCGAAGGCAGTCGCTTAACCAACTGAGCCACCCAGGTGCCCCCAGAGTAAGAATTCTTTAGCATGGCATTTGAGATCCAGGGCCCTTGGATATCTCCCTCCAATTTAAACTTTTCCAGCTTTCTCACTTGCCATGTACAGCCCCCACCACTACTACCATATAGACATGTGCCTAACATGATTGTAATAACACCACATAGAGGGCACCTGGGTGGCTCATTGGTTAAATGACTGTCTTCGGCTCAGGGCATGATCCCAGATTCCTGGGGTCGAGTCTGACATCGGGATCCCTGCTCAGTAGGGAGTCTGCTTCCCTTCGGCCCCTCACCGCTCTCGTGCTTTCTCTCACTCACTCTCTTTCTTTCTCTCAAGTAAATAAATAAAATCTTTAAAAAAAAATTAATACCAGATAGATGGTGCTCTGCTGTTTTTCATAATAAAAAGTAATTGCAAGCAATACCCGGCATAAAAGAGTATAAGCTGCTTTTTTAATAATAAAATAATTACAAAGACAAATCCTACCTGTAAAAGTGTGCAAAAAGAGTAACTGTACAGTTGAAACAAGAAAAATAAAATCGACCACTCAGCTTCCAAAACAAACTCTTACAAATGCAATAGAAGCCCCTGTGTATTCCCCAGATGCACTTCACCTGCTCCCTCCCAGTAATGGTCATCCTGAATATTGTCTGAATCATCTTTTACTTTTCTGTATAGTTTTCAGGATATTGTATTTCTTAAAAATTACATTTTATAATTGCATATTGCTGGTGTTTGGAAATGCAACTCTTGCGCACTGGTTTTTTTTTAATCCAACAAACACGGTAAATTCTTTTATTAATTTTAGAACTCTTATCTATGAGTTCTTTTAGGTTTTCCTAGAAAGTCTTAACGTCTATAAATAAACACGGCTATTATTGCTGCTTTCCAATATCTTCAGCTTTTCTTTCTTTTTCTCTTATTGAACTGGATAAGGGCTTTACTATATTATTGAATAGAAAGGTGAAAGCAGGAATTCTTGTCATTTTTCTGACCTTGAAGAAAATGCCTTAAACACCTTTACATTTAATTTGTTGTAGGTTTTGTTGGGTATTCATAAGCAAGTTAAGAATCCTCGTTCCTCTCATTCTTTGTTCCTTACAAGTTTTGTTTTGTCTTGTTTGTAAATTATGAGTGCATGTCAAATTGTATGAAAGAAATCTTTGTGTCTATAAACATGAGTATTTGATCTTGCGTCTTTATCACTTCTCGGCCTTTTGGCTAAGATCAAGTGCGATCTTGAGTCTTTCATTGGCTGATATGGTGAATTACATTAACTGACTTTAAAAACTAAACCCAATGTTGTATTCCTGGGATAATCTCAAAGTGGTCATGATGTATGATTCTTTACCCATTTTGCTTTAAAGTATTTTAGGTTCTTTATAGTATTCTGTTTAGAGTTTTACATTTCTATTTATAAAGGAAATGAGCTGTAGCTTTATGTTCTTCCAGTTCCTTGTCATCTTAGTATCAAATATCAGATAGCCTCACAAAGTAAGTTGGTATGTGCTTTCACTTTTTCAATTCTTTGGAATGATAGATATGAGGTAGAATTATCTGATCTTTGATGTTCGATAGAAGTCAACCTTAAGGCTGTTTAGGTCTGTTGTTTCCTTGGTGGAAGAATTCTGGCATCTAGTAAGGTTTCCCATTTTCATCTTGAAGTATTTTTTAATAACTTGTATTTTTGTAGATATGTACCATCTCCTCATTTTTGCCATGAAATTACTCATAATGTTTCTTTGTATTAGTTTAATTTCTGGAATATTTCATTCCTTCCCAATCCTAATTTTGATATGCTTTACCTCTTTTCTGTGACTAATCGTGCCCAGAGTTTGTCTACTTGATTAACATTTTCAAATAATTGATTTAAATTTTGCCCATCCTCTTTATGTTTGCTTTTATGTCATTAATTCCTGTTCTTGTATTTGTTTTCTTCTGTCTATATTCTTTGCTGTTATGTTTCTAATTTCATTTATTTTGGATGCTTAATTTTGTGCCTCTTTCTTGCTGTGAGCATTTCAGGCTATAAATTACCCTCTAAGTACAACAAAGGTAATTTTTCATTAACATAATAATTGTCTCATTCTTTTTTTCTTTTTTATCTTCTCTTTTGTGCTTTAATTTAGATGCAGTGCCTTAAAATCTGATTCCATTGTTTTCCCTCTACTTGCTCTATTAATGGTTACCTTAGCTTTTTCAATATGCATATTTAAGAATTTCTGAAGTTTATCAATATCTTTATTGTCATCTCAAGTGATACACTTAATACACTTCTTCTGGGTTTGTTACTTTCTAGAAGTAGATTTACTGTGAAGCAAATGAAACATGAATTTCAAGACTCCTCATTTGCATGGGCTCTTTCCATGATGCTGAACCTCTTTCTGTTTTTAAAATTTAGTTTTCTTTCTCTTAAAGAGGTCCTTCAAAGTTTATAAGTTTAAGATCTTACAGGAGCAGGACTGGTCTCCGATATTTCTAAATCATTCTGTGGATTTCTAACTTCTGTGATAGCTCAGCACTACATTTGACAAGATGTTTCTTATATCTATTGTTTTTCTGTTTCACTGAGGAGATTCATTCAAGGGATCTAAATGGCCACACTGCTATAGCAGGGACTGAGATTGTGAAAATCCCAAAAAGACCTCTGGGCACCTAAATATTTCCAGGCAGGGATCAGGCTGAGAAAGCTGCTCAGCTGCAAACACAGCCATTTCTTATAGAAAACAGAGGACATCGAAGAGCATGGCTCCAAGAGCTTGGGAGAACGGTGAATTAGAAGTCACTTCCAGGGAAAAGAACCAGTCTATAATCAGAGAATGGTCCTGCAATCCAGTCTGCAGGAGCCCAGCTGGATTTCAGGATCTGTGATGTGCCTCTGCTTCATCCTTTTCTGGTGGAAGGGTCTATTGAGTTATCCTGCCTTGTCTCATCCTGTGTCTTGGGGGGGGGATGGGAACAACCAACCTGTCTTTTTAGTTTGCAAGTCCCTGGGCCTGGCAAGTCCCTTAAGACCCTGGCCCTTGAAGGACCTGATTCTGTAATGAGATGAGAGTTTTGGGGGTAAGAGTGAGGATATTTTGCCAGAGGCCCCTGCTCTGGGCTCAGGAATGCTCCTGACTGCAGACTGGTTGTGCTCCCTGGAGTGGCTCCAGAGTTGTTCTCAGGGGCTCCTGGAGCTGCTCCTAGTTTGTTTCACATCAAAGGCTGATGATTGCTGGTAAGAGATGTCCATCCTGGGCTTCCTTTTCTTAACATGAAATACAATAAACAAAGTATTAAATATACTTCAGTATATTTATCCATGGTATCATATCATTTTTAATAACTGAACACAATATGTTTGAGTGATTACCAGAGTCAATTAAATTGTCTATTTAATTTAAAATATCCATGCCCCTCTTTATATAAACCATAAACATTCATGCCCCCTTCACATAAATAAATACCCATGCCCATCTTCACATAAACAACTATTAGAGGTGTTCATGAAAACTAATATGGGTTAAAATGAAAGTCAGTGTGGGTTAAGAGGGTGGAAATAATAAGATGAAGCATGGAATGTCCACTGCAAGGTTCTATACATTTAGGAACTTAAAGGTGTTTCTGAGGTTCCAAGCAGCCCACAAGAAGAGGAAAACATGATCGTGTGACATGATTTACAGTATCCTCAGTGCAAACAGATCATGACAGCTACCCAGGAGAAGCACTTTGACTTATGCCGCTGAGACTTGGGACTCCTGTCCCTGGGAGCACTCACTGTTCAGGGCAGGGGACAGGTCCTTTACCAATGTCCTTACAGGGTCAGTAACTGGGAGTTTCCCTGGTTGTCTTTGGGTTTGCTTTGCTTGATCCTGTGTTCTAACCCCAAACTGAGTGTCTTAAACAATGGAAATGTATTGTTTCACAGTTCCGGAGGCCAACAGTCCAAGACCAAGGTGTTGGTTGTGTTGCTTCCAGACCTCTTTCCTTAGCTTGCAGACGGCCATCTTCATGTTCATGTTCACATGGCATTTCCCCCGTATGCACATCTTTCTCCAAATATCCCTGCTTTATAAGGACACCGGTCACATTAGATTAGGATTTGTTCTGACGACTGTACCTTAACTTGATGGCCTCTGTAAAGTCCCTATCTGAATAATATATATTTAATAACTTAAATAAATGATTATATATATATATATATATATATATATATATATATATATATATATATATATATATATAACAACAACATATACATTTTGGGGGGACACAATTCAATGCATAACACCATTGTATCTCCAGTTCCTAACAGTGTCAGGCACAAAAGCAACCTAAAAGAATATTTGGAGAGTTAATGAATGAAGACATAAATGGAGATTTATTTTATCCATAGACAGAGTGTGTTCAAGACCCAAGATTTTTATGTTATAGCAGTAACTCTAGGCTGGAAAAGCTAAAAATAGGTGTTACTAAATGCTCATGTTAGTCATAAAAGCTTTAGTAAAGCTTAGCAAAGGATGTCTCACTTTAAGTTATGTGACTTCCTGTTGAACACTCCAAGATAAACCAGTTATAAAAAGTACCTCTAAGTAAATGAATGAGTTGAACCTACACAGGGTCATTATCCAAACACAGTTAAATGTGAGAGGAAACCTTCCAAAAATGATGATTTGGGTTTCAAATGGCTGGTCTTGATCTGACACTAATGAGATGTCTGGTAAGCTATCTGGCCTCCTGGCTTCCAGTGAGCACACCTCCTCCAAGATACTCAGTTCTCAACTCTCTAGAACATTAAGTCTGGGAGGCTGATGGCGGGGAGGCATTCTTCATTTCTTCCCTCCTCCCCCAAAACTGCTGGGTTTCTTTCTTTTTTTTTTCTGATTAAAACGGTAATATACGGGCGCCTGGGTGGCTCAGTTGGTTAAGCGACTGCCTTTGGCTCAGGTCATGATCCTGGAGTCCCGGGATCGTGTCCCACATCGGGCTCCCTGCTCAGCGGGGAGTCTGCTTCTCCCTCTGACCCTCCCCCTTCTCATGCTCTCTCTCTCTCATTCTTTCTCTCAAATAAATAAATAAAATCTTTTTTAAAAAAATATAAAATGGTAATGTACTGTGAAGCAGATGTCTAACAATTCTGAAAATTAAAAAGAAAAAATATTATAATTAAGGTATATGAAATGCCAAACACCATCAACATACATATTTACATTTGGTATATGATATTTATAGTCACCCAGATGAAATCAGGTCAGACACACTGTTTCATCACTTGAATTTTGAACTTAATAAAGCAGGGCCATGAACCCACCCAGAGGTACTGAAGCATGCTGAAGCCTGCAGGTACCACTGTAAGATGTAACTCTCCCCAGTGCCCCAGCTCTTTGCTGAAGGACATGTCTCATTTCTAGTTTTTTTTTTTTTGCTACTATAAACATCATTTAATAAAAGTCCCAAGATGTACATATTTGTATAACTGCTGGATTGTATCTTAATGTTAGACACCTAGAAGTAGAATTGCCTTGTCAAAATGAGTGCATTTTATCCTAAAGATTTTTTAAAAATATCTTTTGGAAATGCTGGGCCCATCCTCATTTTCACCAATAGAAATAAAATTGTGTTTATCCACATTATAGACAACATTGGATGTTATACTTTTAAAATGTTCCCAATTTGATGGACAGATCTGATACCTCATTGTTACAATAATTTTCTTTGATAATGTGATTTCTTTGTTGATCACTTGTATTTTGTTTCTTGAATTTCTTCCCCATTCCTTTGGTATTAAACCTTTTGAAGCTATTTTTAGTTTCTGTTATAATAAGTCGTAGTAGAGAGAGCACTTTGCATATGTACATTTTCTTGTTTGGGAATTATTTCTTTCAGACACAGTTCTACACATGGAATTTCTGAGTTAAAGGAAATGGCTTTTCTTGTGGTTCTTAATATCAAATATTTTCAAACAAATTAAATAAGTTTGTTTTAGACTATTATGAGAATATCAACTTTATCACCACTTCTTTGGATTTACCAAAAAAAAAAAGAATCCCACAAATGCTTATCTCTGTTCTTACTCATTTTTTTCCCTTACAAAATATATACTTTTGTATTCTCCATTGCCCCATTTTGAAATTTTTATTCTTCCAATTTGGGATGTATGTATTTTTTCCTCTTGCTTTATATTGTGAGAGATTTCTCCCCCTTTGTTTTCAAGAATGCCTAATGAATTTGTTGTGTTAACAAATAAATCTGTAATCTCTAAGAAGTCTTTACCGTTTATTGTTCTCTTTTCATGATACCCTCTTCCCGCTTTAGGTTTATGTTATTTTTTCAACTTTTGTTGCTTCTTAACTAGTTTTTCCATCTCTATCTGTCTATTTATTTGTACTTTGATCTTTTAATTATTTTGGTTTCAAAAGGAACAGGTCGATATATCAATGCTATTACTTGATGTTAGGTTGTCCATGCCTTGCATTTCTGGCAGGTTCTGCTCTATTTGCAGGTTCCATACTCTGCAAATAGTTTTTGAAAGCATGGTGGAAGAGAGAAATTGGTGGATCAGTGCTCACTTTATAGTTCCCATGATCCTGTTTCTTCTTTCTTTTGCTATTGAAACATCTGTTTTCAGAGAAGCCAAGATTACTGTATTAGTTAGGTTCTGCATTTTGCCACAAATAACAAAACCCCTCAAGAGTATCATAAACATATTACAGTTTTGTTTTTTCCCCGCATGTGCCAGATCGTGGTTCAGTGGCTTGGGACTGACAGGACCACGGTGTCTGAAATCTTGTGGCCTTTCTTAATTGGAAACAGACAATGTTGTTTTCTGAGAGGAAGGGCGAAGGCGAGACAAGGAAGAAGGTGCAGCACGGAGCAAAAAGTAAAACTTGCCAGAAAGCCCCTGCAGACATCTGCTTTCATCTCATTGGCCTTTGAAAACATTCTTTTCCCAGCATCCTTATAGCTAGAGGTGACCATGTGACACCATGGTTATCACAGATGCTGTCAGCTTCCTGTCTATTGCCCATTCTTAACTTCTTTCTTACTAATAATCCTTGGATTGTTGCTTAGTCTAGTTCTGTGGGTTTTTTTTTTTTTTTCAGATGGACTTTTGGGGCATTTAGAGGAGGCCCATGAATTACCTTATTTTAAACCCCCTCAGACTTGAGCACACAGACTATTCACAGTTCTTGGAATTTGGTTGGCTGCCAGTCAAGAACTTAGTAAAACATAAATACTACTTCTTGAATACTTATCATATGCCAAACATTTTTCCAGATGCTTTACATATATTAACACATTTTATCCCACCACTGCCTTGCGAGATAGATACTATTATGATACCCACTGAATTGACGAGGAAATTGAAGCGTATGGTGGTTAAGTAACTTTCCCAAAGTCACACAGCCAGAGAGAGAAGCAGGGAACTGAGATTTGAAGGCAGGCAGGGCTTTCTGAGCTTGTACTCTACTGAACGGTATCAGTAAGCCATAAGTAAATACTTTAAAAGGGAAGATGACAGATGTTTGAAGCAAGGGAGTTAAGGAAATCTTTGTGCTGAAGACTATATACGCCTCATTTCTCATCAGTGTAGAGGAGGTTAAAAACGTAACCATCTTCTTCCTCATTCATTCTGTGTTTGTGGAAACTTCATAGTGATCAAAGCTGTCTTGGGGCAAAGTGTGAGCCCTGCTGTAAATGGAGCTTCTGTGAGGAGTGCTGCCTTTCCTCACCAGCCCAGGCTTGTCGACATAGTGCCTGGGGAGTGTTGTTTGATTCTCCTTTGAAGAGATATGTTCATTGTGCATGGCCATAGCATGGCCTCGTGAGAAGACAGAAGCTCAAAGGACCCAGTTTCGAACTCACTGGAACCTTTGAGATTTCAGTTTCTACATCTATAAAATAAGGGTACTATGGATTCTTTGAAAAGAACTAGTTTATAAAACCAGCAGGATTCTGTGTAGACCCAGATGTTCTTTGTTTGCAGACACAATGCTGTTGGCTTTTTCTCACAAAGGAGACGTCCTTGGTCTTTGCACAGAACAAGGTGGCAACTCCAGAAGACTAGTTTACTTCACTTCAGATCTGGGGGACTCTCCTGGGCAGCTCTCCTCCATATTTAGCAATTCAGATGATTTCCTTCTTTTGGCCTCTTTGTCTCAACAGCCGTCTGTTGCAGATGATGAAAGAGTCAGAAGGTCAAGCATCTGTAGTTAATTGCTTTGGGCCAGAGTGACACACCATTTCCATTCACATTTCTTTGGTAAGAACTAGTGGCATGGTCAACATCACTTCAAGGAATAGGACTTATACTCCTCTGCGTAAGGGAAAGTAGAGGAGAACTAGATATTGATAAACGTTAGCTCTGTTGACCATAAAGACCAAAGCTCTCTTCATTAGATAAAGAGTTCATCTGGCTAATCTCTGAGTGTCTATCTTTGGGTTAGCCAGATTCAAGGTTATAGAGTGTTGGCAAGGAATAAACTTGAAGACCACTAGTTCAATTCATCCTAAATCAGGATCCTTGGGATCAATCCTAACAAACTACAATCAAACCTCTCTTAGGCCACTTTAATGTTGGAGTCTCACCACCTCATGAACTGGAAAAAATTCATGCTGAGACAGCTTATTGGAAAATTCTTCCTTTCTCTCCACCTATCTTTTTTTCTGGCACAGCCAGTTCCTAGGATTAGTTCTCTACCCTTACAAGGAGCTGGTTCTGTACACACTGCCTCCCCCATGACCCTTTAAAGGCCTGAGGTCATCAACACTTCTCCTTCCAATCTAGGTTACATAGCTTCATTTTCCTCCACCACCCCTACATGACCTCAAATTTTCATTGTCCTGATTACCACTCTGTGTATCACCTCCTTTTAGTGTGGAGCTCACAAGTAAGCACCATTTCCCTATAGTCTGACCACTGCCAAATAAAAGGTTAACACTGCTCCTTTCTGGGGCTCTCCACAATTCTAACAATGCCACCTAAGATAATACTAGTTTTCCCAGCAGCCATATCACACTCTGGGCTCAAATTCCATTTGGACCTATTGGGAATGGAGGCCTAAGACTTATCCCTCTCCCCTTCCAGGATTCTGTCCAATGGTGTATAGACAAAAACAGATGAAAATAAAAGTGAAAAATCTCTATTAGTGGTTGGGCATGCATCCCAAGATTGACAAAAGGCAGGCGTCTTTGATTGAAACTGGAACAGTGAATTCGTTTTGGTTCACCAAGGCTGAGGGTGACCTCACTTCTCTCCATCCTGTATTGAAGACAACTGGGGGTTCTTGTGCAAGGAGAAGTGTACTTATACTTGTAGATCTTGGATTTAGTAAAAAAATAAATTAATTAAATTAAAAGATTATTAATCTTAGGATTTTAACAATAATATATTATTTTAACAAACAATATATCATATATAAACAATCAACATTTTCTCCAACTAAACATTCCTAAAATAATCTTTCATAATTATGAATATGATTAAAATATGAATGAAAGATTTCCTAATATGTATATATTATTAAAAGCCTCCTTAATCAAACTTTCCAAATATTTACCTAAAAGTACAGGTCAAATATATGTAAGATTCTCTTTAATGTCTTAAATGCTTTGTAGTGGAGGCTTATAGTAGTTGTCCATATTTGAGTCCTCTCTTCTCCTGTGTGCAAGGGAGGACTCCCTAGCCCTTGCAGTTTGGCATGAAACTTTGGCCAATTCTGGCTAATGAGATGAGAACAAAAATTAAATGGGCCGCTTTGGGGACAAAACACTTAACTTGCCAGAAGAAGACCCTTCAATGCCCTTTCGCCCTATCTCAATGTATTAGTTATCTATTACTATGTAACAAATTACCCCTAACACTTAGTGGCTTAATACAGCAAACATATATTTTCTTGCAGTTTCTATGGGTCAGGAATTTTCAGAAACAGTTTAGCTGGGTAGTCCTGGCTCAGGGCCTCTC
Organism: Zalophus californianus; assembly: GCF_009762305.2. Taxonomy (NCBI): domain Eukaryota; kingdom Metazoa; phylum Chordata; class Mammalia; order Carnivora; family Otariidae; genus Zalophus; species Zalophus californianus. Next base: position 46,352,737 of record NC_045609.1, read on the forward strand.
CTGAGGCAAGAGTCAAGATGGTGGCTGGGGAGGGGTGTGGGGGGGGGCGGAGCAAGATGGCGGAGGAGTAGGAGACCTGGATTTCGTCTGGTCTCAGGAATTCAGCTGAATAGGGATCAAACCATTCTGAACACCTACGAACTCAACAGGAGATCGAAGAAGAGAGTAGCAACAACTCTCTGAACAGAGAAGCGACCACTTACTGGAAGGTAGGACGTGCGGAGAAGTGAATCCGAGGCGATATTCGGGAGGATAGACGGCGGGGGAGGGGCCTCTGTCGGCCGCTTCTGGCAAGTGCTAGAGCCGCGGAGCACAAAATCGGAACGTTTAGAAGCCGGCTCGGCTGAGGGATGTCGCTCCAGTGGCTAAGCGGGAGGTGGAACCCTCGCGGGACAGTGTGGTCTCAGGACCCTCGGGGTCACAGAAAGACCGGGGGCGCCTGAGTGCGGCAGAGCTCCCAGGGATCGGAGCGGGGAAGCTGGCTGTAGAGACGGAGCTGAGGCGCGGGCTCTCAGCTTGGGGTGGCCATAAACTGTGATCCGTGGCCCACTCGGACCACTGCTCCTCCAGCAGGGACCCAATAAGCGGCAGATCCGGGGAGACTCCCCTTCTCCCCCGGGGAGGAGTGGCGCGGGAGGGCACCGCAGGGATCTGCTGGGTTTGGAGACTCCACACGGGGTCGGGTGCCAGAGACAGCAACGCTCGGTCACAGGCCGGGTGAGCACGGAGTGCGGCCGGAGACCAGGGAGACGGGAGTGACTGCTTTTCTCTGGGGGTGCATTGAGGAGCAGGGCCCCGAGTTCTCAGCTCCTCCAGGTGGAGATTGGGAGGCCACCATTTTCGCCCTGGTCCTCAAGGTGTACCGAAAGCTTACAGGGAACAAAAGCTCCTGAGAGCAAACCCGAGCAGCTTGCTTAGCCCGGACTCACAAGGGCAGGGCAATTCCGCCTCTGGCAAAGACATTTGGAAACCACAGCAACAGGGCCCTCCCCCAGAAGATCAGCACGAACAGCCACCAAGCCAAGACCAAGTTTACCGATCAAGGAGAACGGGAAAACTCCAGCGCTAGGGGAGTACTGCACATAGAATTCATGGCTTTTTTTTTACCATGATTCATTAGTTCATCAAAGTTAATTTTTTTAACTGTTTTTTTTATTTTTCTTTTTCCCTTTTTCAACCAACATCTTATCAATCCCTTTTTTAAAAATCATTTTTTATTTGTCATTTCTAGAGTCATATTTTATCCCTTCATAGTAGTTACCCTTATTTTTGGCATATATATACATATATATATATATGTATATATATATATATATAAGTTGTTCTCTCTTTAAAATTTTGAGATACACTTTCTTCTAACAGATCAAAATATACCCTAAATCACTAGTGTATGGCTTTGTTCTAGTCTCCTGCCTGATCACATTCTCTCCCTTCTTTTTTCTTTTCTTTTTGTTATTTAAATCTTCTTCTTTCTTTTTTCAAACAACTTCTTATCGTATCAATTCCTTTTATAAAATCGTTTATAATTTTCATCTTTACAGTCATCTTCCATCCCTTCATTGTATCAACCCTTATTTTGTACATATATGTCTTTCTTCCTTTAAAATTTTAGGAGGCACTTTTTTCTAACAGACCAAAATACGCCCAAAATCTAGTCTGTGGCACTGATCTATGCACTAGCCTGATCATATTTGATCATTTGCTGCTTTTTTTTGTATTGTTCTATTTTTGTTTTTATCTTTTTCTTTTTTTTTTTTTCTCTTTCTTTCCCTTTCTTTTCCCCTGGTTTCAGGTCTTTTCTGATTTGTATAGAGTATATTTGCTGGGGATGTTGTTAACCTGTTAGCATTTTGTTCTCTCATTCATCTCTTCTCCTCTAGACAAAATGACAAGACGAAAAAAGTCACCTCAGCAAAAGGAACAAGAGGTAGTACCATCAGCCAGGGACCTACTCAATACGGACATTAGTACAATGTCGGACCTAGAGTTCAGAATCATGACTTTAAAGATACTAGCTGGGCTTGAAAAAAGCGTGGAAGTTATTAGAGAAACCCTTTCTGGAGAAATAAAAGAACTAAAATCTAACCAAGTCGAAATCAAAAAGGCTATTAATGAGGTGCAATAAAAAATGGGGGCACTAACTGCTAGGATAAATGAGGCAGAAGAGAGAATCAGCGATATAGAAGCTCAAATGATGGAAAATAAAGAGGCTGAGAAAAAGAGAAACAACTACAGGATCACGAGGGCAGAATTCGAGGGATAAGTGATACGATAAGACGAAACAACATTAGAATAATTGGGATCCCAGAAGAAGAAGAAAGAGAGAGAGGGGCAGAAGGTATATTGGAGCAAATAATAGCAGAGAACTTCCCTAATGTGGGGAAGGAAACAGGCATCAAAATCCAGGAGGCACAGAGAACCCCTCTCAAAATCAATAATAATAGGTGAACATCCCGACATCTAATAGTAAAACTTACGAGTCTCAGAGACAAAGAGAAAATCCTGAAAGCAACTTGGGAGAAGAGATATGTAACCTACAATGGTAGAAATATTAGATTAGCAACAGACCTATCCACAGAGACCTAACAGGCCAGAATGGACTGGCAAGATAACTTCAGAGCACTAAACGAGAAAAATATGCAGCCAAGAATACTATATCCAGCTAGGCAGTCATTGAAAATAGAAGGAGAGATCAAAAGCTTCCAGGACAAACAAAAACTAAAGGAATTTGCAAACACCAAACCAGCCCTCCAAGAAATATTGAAAGGGGTCCTCTAAGCAAAGAGAGAGCCTAAAAGCAGCATAGATCAGAAAGGAACACAGACAATATACAGTAATAGTCACCTACAGGCAATACAATGGCTTTAAATTCATACCTTTCAATAGTTACCCTGAATGTAAATGGGCTAAATGCCCCAATCAAAAGACACAGGCTATCAGATTGGATTAAAAAACAAGACCCATCAATATGCTGTCTGCAAGAGACTCATTTTAGACCCAAAGACACCTCCAGATTGAAAGTGAGGGGGTGGAAAACCATTTATCATGCTAATGGACACCAAAAGAAAGCTGGGGTGGCAATCCTTATATCAGACAAATTAGATTTTAAAACAAAGACTGTAATAAGAGATGAGGAAGGACACTATATCCTACTTAAAGGGTCTATCCAACAAGAAGATCTAACGATTGTAAATATCTATGCCCCTAACATGGGAGCAGCCAATTATATAAGGCAATTAATAACAAAAGTGAAGAAACACATCGACAACAATACAATAATAGTGGGGGACTTTAACACCCCCCTGACTGAAATGGACAGAGCATCTAAGCAAAAGATCAACAAGGAAATAAAGACTTTAAATGACACACTGGACCAAATGGACTTCACAGACATATTCAGAACATTCCATCCCAAAGCAACGGAATACACATTCTTCTGTAGTGCCCATGGAACATTCTTCAGAATTGATCACATCCTAGGTCACAAATCAGGTCTCAATAGGTACCAAAAGATTGGGATCATTCCCTGCATATTTTCAGACCACAATGCTTTGAAACTAGAACTCAATCACAAGAGGAAAGTCGGAAAGAACTCAAATACATGGAGGCTAAAGAGCATCGTACTAAAGAATGAATGGGTCAACCAGGAAATTAAAGAAGAATTAAAAAATTCATGGAAACCAATGAAAATGAAAACACAACTGTTCAAAATCTCTGGGATACAGCAAAGGCAGTCCTGAGAGGAAAGTATATAGCAATACAAGCCTTCCTCAAGAAACAAGAGAGGTCTCAAATACACAACCTAACCCTACACCTAAAGGAGCTGGAGAAAGAACAGCAAATAAAGCCTAAACCCAGCAGGAGAAGAAAAATAATAAAGATCAGAGCAGAAAGCAATGAACTAGAAACCAAAAGAACAGTAGAACAGATCAACGAAACTCGGAGCTGGTTCCTTGAAAGAATTAACAAGATTGATAACCCCCTGGCCAGACTTATGAAAAAGAAAAGAGAAATGACCCAAATCAACAAAATCATGAATGAAAGAGGAGAGATCACAACCAACACCAAAGAAATACAAACAATTATAAGAACATATTATGAGCCACTCTATGCCAGGAAATTAGATAACCTGGAAGAAATGGGTGCATTCCTAGAGATGTATCAACTACCAAAATTGAACCAGGAGGAAATAGAAAACCTGAACAGACCTATAACCACTAAGGAAATTGAAGCAGTCATTGAAAATCTCCCAACAAACAAAAGCCCAGGGCCAGATGGCTTCCCAGGGGAATTCTATCAGACATTCAAAGAAGAATTAATACCTATTCTCCTGAAACTGTTCCAAAAAATAGAAATGGAAGGAAAACTTCCAAACTCATTTTATGAGGCCACCATTACCTTCATCCCAAAACCAGACAAAGACCCCATCAAAAAGGAGAATTACAGACCAATATCCTTGATGAACATGGATGCAAAAATTCTCACCAAAATACTAGCCAATAGGATCCAACAGTACATTAAAAGGATTATTCACAACGACCAAGTGGGATTTATCCCTGGGCTGCAAGGTTGGTTCAACATCCACAAATCAAGCAACGTGATACAATACATTAACAAAAGAAAGAACAAGAATTATATGATCCTCTCAATAGATGCGGAAAAAGCATTTGACAAAGTACAGCATCCTTTCTTGATCAAAACTCTTCAGAGTATAGGGATAGAGGGTACATACCTCAATATCATAAAAGCCATCTATGAAAAACCTACAGCGAATATCATTCTCAATGGGGAAAAGCTGAGAGCTTTTCCCCTAAGGTCAGGAACGTTGCAGGGATGTCCATTATCACCACTGCTATTCAACATAGTATTAGAAGTCCTAGCCACAGCAATCAGACAACAAAAAGAAATCAAAGGCATCCAAATCGGCAAAGAGGAAGTCAAACTCTCACTCTTTGCAGATGATATGATACTGTATGTGGAAAACCCAAAAGACTTCACCCCAAAACTGCTAGAACTCATACAAGAATTCAGTAAAGTGGCAGGATATAAAATCAATGCATAGAAATCAGTGGCATTCCTATACACCAACAACAAGACAGAAGAGAGACAAATCAAGGAGTCGATCCCATTTACAATTGCACCCAAAACCATAAGATACCTAGGAATAAATTTAACCAAAGAGACAAAGGATCTGTACTCAGAAAATTATAAAATACTCATGAAAGAAACTGAAGAAGACACAAAGAAATGGAAAAGTGTTCCATGCTCATGGATTGGAAGAACAAACACTGTGAAGATGTCAATGCTACCTAGAGCAATCTACACATTCAATGCAATCCCCATCAAAATACCATCCACCTTTTTCAAAGAAATGGAACAAAGAATCCTAAAAGTTGTATGGAACCAGAAGAGACCCCGAATAGCCAGAGGAATCTTGAAAAAGAAAAGCAAAGCTGGCGGCATCACAATTCCGGACTTCCAGCTCTATTACAAAGCTGTCAACATCAAGACAATATGGTACTGGCACCAAAACAGACACATAGATCAATGGAACGGAATAGAGATCCCAGAAATGAACCCTCAACTCTATGGTCAACTCATCTTTGACAAAGCAGGAAAGAATGTCCAATGGAAAAAAGACAGTCTCTTCAACAAATGGTGTTGGGAATATTGGACAGCCACATGCAGAAGAATGAAACTGGACCATTTCCTTACACCACACACAAAAATAGACTCCAAATGGTTGAAAGACCTAAACGTGAGACAGGAGTCCATCAATATCCTAAAGGAGAACACAGGCAGCAACCTTTTTGACCTCAGCTGCAGCAACTTCTTCCTAGAAACATCACCAAAGGCAAGGGAAGCAAGGGCAAAAATGAACTATTGGGATTTCATCAAGATAAAAAGATTTTGTACAACAAAAGAAACAGTCCACAAAACCAAAAGATAACTGACAGAATGGAAGAAAATATTTGCAAATGATATATCAGATAAAGGGCTAGTATCCAAAATCTATAAAGAACTTATCAAACTCAACACCCAAAGAACAAATAATCCAATCAAGAAATGGGCAGAAGACATGAACAGACATTTTTCCAAAGAAGACATCCGAATGGCCAACAGACACATGAAAAAGTGCTCAACATCGCTCAGCATCAGGGAAATCCAAATCAACACCTAAATGAGATATCACCTCACACCAGTCAGAATGGCTAAAATTAACAAGTCAGGAAAAGACAGATGTTGGCGGGGATGCGGAGAAAGGGGAACCCTCCTACACTGTTGGTGGGAATGCAAGCTGGTGCAACCCCTCTGGAAAACAGTATGGAGGTTCCTCAAACAGTTGAAAATAGAGCTACCATACGATCCAGCAATTGCACTACTGGGTATTTACCCCAAAGATACAAATGTAGGGATCTGAAGGGGTACATGCACCCCAATGTTTATAGCAGCAATGTCCACAATAGCCAAACTGTGGAAAAAGCCAAGATGTCCATCGACAGATGAATGGATAAAGAAGAGGTGGTATATACACACAATGGAATATTAGGCAGCCACCAAAAGGAATGAGATCTTGCCATTTGCAACGACGTGGATGGAACTGGAGGGTGTTATGCTGAGTGAAATAAGTCAATCAGAGAAAGACATGTATCATATGACCTCACTGATAGGAAGAATTCTTAATCTCAGGAAACAAACTGAGTGTTGCTGGAGTGGTGGGGGGTGGGAGGGATGGGGTGGCTGGGTGATATAGACATTGGGGAGGGTATGTGCTATGGTGAGCACTGTGAATTGTGCAAGACTGTTGAATCACAGATCTGTACTTCTGAAACGAATAATGCAACATATGTTAAGAGAAAAGAAAAAGAAGAAGATAGCAGGAGGGGAAGAATGAAGGGGAGTAAGTCGGAGGGGGAGACGAACCATGAGAGACGATGGACTCTGAAAAACAAACCGAGGGTTCTAGAGGGGAGGAGGGTAGGGGGATGGGTTAGCCTGGTGATGGGTATTAAAGAGGGCACTTTCTGCGTGGAACACTGGGTGTTATGCACAAACAATGAATCGTGGAACACTGCATCAAAAACTAATGATGTAATGTATGGTGATTAACATAACTAAAAAATTTTTAAAAAAAGATGGCTTCCAGGACTACAGTCACCTGAAGGCTTGACTTAGGCTGAAGGATCTGCTCATATGATTGTTCATTTACATGATTGTTGGCATGAGGCCTCAATTTCATGCTGACTGTTAGAAGAAGGCCTTAGTTTCTAGACTATTGGGCCTTCCCATAGAACCACTTGAAGGTCCTCACAACATGGCAACTGGCTTTCTCCAGAATGAATGATTCAAGACAGAATAAGGAGGAAGTTACAATGCATCTTATGATCTCGTCTCAGAAACCACGTCATTACCACTGCAGATTTGTATTCATTAAAAGCAAGTTATCCAGTACATTCCACACGTAAAGGGAAGGAAATTAGTCTTTACTTTTTGAACTGAAGGTATAAGATAATTTGTGGTCACATTTTAAAACCAACCCACTCAGTGATGGAAGAGGCCGCATGTTCCAGATGATGTAACTACAAGACTGTGGAGCCTCTATTAGCCTGGGTTGCTGAGTGACTTGGTGGAGCAGAGAGCCCTTTGCTGAACTAAGATGAATATGAGTATGAGAAGGAGTAAACCATTGGGATTTTGAAATTATTTGCAATCACACCATAACCTGGGCTATCCTGACGAGTAGTTATTTTAAGACATAAACGTTAACAAAGACATAGTAATTCACAGTAAAAGTGGCAGCACAGTTACAAATTCCTTACATTGACATGGTTTTTGCCTTTACTTGTAATATTCTAAAGGTTTCATCTTTCACACCCACAGGGGACTTCAGTAATTCTATCAGATACTAATAAGTGTAGTAGACCCCAAAGTAAGTGCACGTATACCAGCACACCATTTCAGAAAAGAAGAGGTCGCAGATTCTGATCTAGAACGTGTTTGTATATCCAGAGTGATCCAAACAAAATTACTGGCTGAGTTCCTCTGGATAATAAAGTTCTATTTGTTATATCCGGACTTCAGAGCCACTGCTTTTCAAAATCTAAACTTAAAGATTTAGTTTTTTGAAACTTGGTGTCTTTCCCAGAAATGATGTATTTCTAAAAGTTTCTTATGGTTAGCAATACCTAAAGTATTGTCTTGTCATTATGATAAATTGGCCTACTCTATAAATATTAACTGGAAACTTATGTATGTCTTATCGATATTGCATTATAATTAGTAGGGTCATCTTGAGGTTCCATCTACTAGGAGTGGAGAGTGGAGTATGCTCAACATTCAGCTAATTAATCATCTTAGAATACTCTTTGGGATTCTCTGTTTCATTAATTTCTGTGTAGGACCACAAGAGCAATCAATTTCTTGATTTTTCTTCCTCCTGCTTATTACATGACACACTACCCTTGGTTGAGGGATTATTTTATTTTATTTATAGCTCCCTGTTTATTCTTTCTTATTAACAGAGATGGTGAGAAATAGAACTCTCTACTTTGAAAATAGACATATGCTTCATCGAAAAATAAATACAACACACTCTCCTACTTATTAAAATCAATACAATGAAACATATCTTCATATGTGCATTCTTCTTTGGCATACATCATATTAACCATCTTCTTTTGAATACTATTATGATTTCATAGTTTTCCACTTGTTCCACAAAATCAACTTGTTTCAGGCAACCTTCATGATTATTTTTTTCTTCCTCATTAGCTTAGTTGATGGGATCTCTTCAAACTGGCTGTTTCATCCATTCTATAGCAAATTTACTGTCACTTTTTGAAAGCGACCCCTTTTCTTAGCATTAAAAAACATCTTCCCTACTCATTAATACTTTTCCTGCTCCCAGATTTGAGAACAAAATTCCTGATTCCCTTTGGTGGTACAGAGTATTGAGGACCCAAGTCTGAACCCCGGGGCACACAGGAGCTATGCCAGGCTCTGTAGCTGCCCCACCAGGATCCCTTCCCACCTCTTCCTTATGAGAACTCTGATTACATTCAGGTAGCAGTGTGCCCTACTAGACATATGGACCATCATGGACGCTTGCAGCTGAAGACGGCCCGGGCTAGGCTGGGCCACCATCATCTCTTGCGTGGATGATTATAGTAGACCTCTGTTTCCTCCTTGCTCCCCAACCTCAATTTTTCTCATACTGTGCAGATTAACTCTCCCACAATGTAATCTGGGTCACACCATTCTTATGCCAAGACTCTCCAGTGGCCTCCATCCAACAAAGTAAAACAACACCTGTACAGTGGCCTCCAAAGCCCCTCACCGTCTCTCCTACCTTCTTGTCCATCATTTTCCTTCTTACTCAATCGTGTCCAGAACAACTGGTTTTTTTACTGCTGGTCTTTGACAGCTAAGCACATTGGGGCCGCAGGAATTTTGTACTTGCCATCCCTCTTAAGGGAACTGCTGAAATGCTCTTCTCCCAGTGTTTCTGTAGCTGACTGCCCTCTCTAAAATGGTCCTCTCCCTTCTTTAACCTCTGCTTCCCCTCAGCCTGCTCTGTCTTCCTTTATAGATCACATCACCGTTTATTCATTGCTGCTCCCCCCAGGTAGATACCGAATCTCGAGATGATAAGGACATTCCCCGCCCTATCCCCAACTCTGAGGACAAATAATAACCCAAATGCAGTGTATGTCTTCCATAAATACTTGTGGAGTGAGTGAACACATGAAAGCGTGTCTCTCACGGTTGTGAGAGTTCAGGCGTGTGCTGCCTGTCCAACAGCACATGGAGCATGCGCGCACACGGTAACCCGGGGCGTCCTGCTCGCTGACACAGCTCTGCAATGGCTTCCATTTCTACAAAATGAGCACGACTTCTGTACAGGGACGTCCGAAGCCATGCGGTGATCTGAATAGTAAAAGCCTGCCTTAAACATAAAAACATATGAATTCTACTTCTCATTTCCCCCAAGTGGCCCCTTCACTGTTCTTCCGCAAAACAGCACCCTAGAGGGAAAAGCATTCCAAGGCCCGTGGGATCCACACTCCCGAGGCCCGGCTGTCCCGTGCTGAAGAAGCTCCGCGTCAGCTGCACCCTGTGCCTTGTGCATCTCTTGGGGTACACCACCCGCGTGTGATGGTCCCAGGAGCTCTGACGCTCCCGAGGAGAACCAGCAGTGTGGAGAGTGACCCATAGGCAGGGCTCGGCCTTCTGTGTTATGGCCTTGGACTCCAGGGAGCACAGCATGACCAGTGGGGGCAAGTAAGAATGATGTCAGCTTGGTATTTCTTTCATTTTGTCCCACAACGAACCCGAGGGGGTTGTAAGTTCCCCATCTTAGCAGGGATTCAAGCACAAGCTGAAGGACCAGCTGAAGCACCTGCCAGAGCTGCTGGAAGGTGTACCAAGAGCAGCCCACAGGGATGCTCTCTCAGCTTCATTATCCTCAACGCCAGTCCCACCTCTGAACTCCCTCCTTCTGCACTCCATTGGCTAAGTTAAATGGTGGTACTGTCCCTTGAGAAAACCTAGAAGAGCCTAGGACCTGCCTAATTACTATGAGCACTCTCGTAAGCGGGAGATACTCCCCTGTCTTCTGCAGGCTCGTCTGCCTGGTGCGGAGCAGAGGGAAGCGAGAGTAGCTGACCTCCCGATCACATTACATCAGCAGCACGGGATGCATTAGAGGCTAGGCTGCTCTCCAAACCAATAAAATGAGTTTGATCTTTCCATCGTTTCTCAAGAATACCTCCCTCCCCGTGGCTTGTTCTAGAGGATTGATATTTAAAAGTTATTTTTGGCATTTGTCGATATACATTCCTTCCAGATGTTACCCAAAGGTCCCAGGCCAGTTTAAATGACATGGGAGGCTCAAGTAAGTCCTACGGCTTTGAATAGAGTCTAAATTGGTGGCAAAGCTACACTGAACAGCAAAGGCAGTTTTAGCTTGTCCTCAACTCTCTCTTGGCCAAAAATAGTATTTACATTTAAAGAAAAATAATCAACTGCTTTTTTTTGGTGCTCACACTAATTTTCCCTCTGTTTAGACTGGGGTCAGTGTGGCTCTGTTTTCAGCTAACCTTGACATCCCCAGCCTTCTGGCCTCCTCTCTAATTAAAGAGATAGGACCAATGGCATTTTCAATTTCTTCAAAAGTGTTCAATAAACAAGCAACCATTTCAACAGGCAGCATTCTCTTTATTCTGAGATAGTCTATGTTCCTCCCTTCATATTATATGCCTTTAAGGAAATTATCTCCAACTCCCCCCCCCGCCCCCACACACACAGGCTTTCCAATCTGATGTTCATTCCAATTGGATGGGATGGAGATCCTGAGTTGAAAAACAGTGCCTCTTTTAGCTTGTCCAAATTCTTACAGAAATGAACAGTGGAACCTGGGAGTTCTTGGCTGGAAGGGATTTGTTGATGGAGATTAAGACCTAATGTTCTCCTTTCAGTTTTCAAACTTAGATCAAGAAACAGTCTTGATTCTGGAAACTACCCCGCAGAAAAGATGGAAGAAATAATTTCTTTGTCCCAGGGTCTGAGATGTCATATTTTAAATATGCACAAGGATATGTGCTTGCAAAGGAATTTGTTTTAATGTATTTTTGGAGCCATAAATAAGCTCAGCTCCATAAGTCGACTGGTGCTTGCCTTCTTTCTTATGCTGAGTACCTGATTTTGGAGATTGGGCTTGGGGGGTGGGGGCACATTCTACAGAGGGAGAGAGAAGAAAATTTCAGTTGAGTACATACATTTTCATTTCTCTCTTATCCATTTTGTCACAGATTGGATTTCTGAAGACAGGTGCAACAATCTCATCTGTCCTACAAGCTCTTCTATACTGTGACCTCACCACCCTCATGGGGGCAGGCAGGGTCCGTGTCTCCTCCTCTTGACTCTGGTGGACTTAAGAAAAAAGTAGAAAGGAAAACAAACAGGCAAAGTAGCTTCCTGCTTTTCCACTGGGACGCTGATGCTCGAGACCAGAGCTGCTGTGTAAAAAGTCTGACCAGCCTGCAGCTGACATCTTGTGGGGAAGCCCGGGGCACATGGAGAAACCACATGTAGGAGCTGAGTGAAGGGGTCATCAGGTGATTCCAGCCTTCTGCCATCAAGTCACCCCCACGTGTCCAAGGCTTCCCAGCAGAGGTCACACACCTCTCAGGGAAGAGACAAGCCATCCGACTGCATTGTGACTGACTTCCAGACTGGTAGCATCCATGGGCACAGTAAAATGATCATTTCCTGCTACCACATTTGTGATGGTTTGTTACCCAGCAAAGATGACCAGAACACCTGGCTTAACTCTGACAAGCGGCATGCCCTGCACACCACCCAGTGGCAGAGCCCAAGCGGGACCCTGTGGCCATGGAGACTCTGGCCCAAAGCCTGTCAAGCTAGAGCAGGGACTAGACATGTGGACGGATGTGGAAGGGCAACCCTAGAGGTAGAACCCAGTAGAACCCAGTGAGAGAACAGGGCTTGGGGTACACAGTGGGGTTGGTGGAGCAGGTAGGAAACCATCTCACGGGGAGAACCACAGAAAGCATCTGAAGAAGATGACATTGAATTAGTTTTGAGTAGGATTTGGTCAGCAGAAGAAAATGAAACAGCTCTGGGGGAGGGCACAGCCTGCTCATGGTGCTAAATCATGGAAGACTTGGGATGGAGCGAGAACTCACCTTTCCCTCAGCTCAGGCTCAGTGTACATGGGGAGAGAGGAGTACAGCAGAATGCAACAGTATTGGACGTGGCTGAATCACCAAAGGCCGAGGTACTAGGCTAAGGAGGTGACACTTGGCAGTGGGGCATTGCAGAAGATGAGGGAGTGGAGAAGAGAGTGTCCTGCATTTCTCCATGGGAGCCTGTGTGTGCGGAATACAGCCCATGCCCCAGCCCATTTTCTGACTTGTTATGACCATGACATGCTGGGAACTTCTGGGCACACTCCTGGGAAGAATCCTGTGTCCTGGATTCACCAAATGACCTGCTGGCTCCCCCCACTCAGGCTTGGGGGTCCTCTGGCAGGGGGCATCATGTCCTCCTCAGCAAGGATGATGTGGACACAACCTTCTCTCATGTGGGCCTTCCCAACTGTGTTACTTCCCCAGGGTAACACAGGGCTGGTGTCTGGGGCTGCTCAACAAAGGCCCCCGTGACATTCCTGTCCCCAGGAGCCTGGGGGGCGTGTGCTCTGTTGCCTCCCACATCCTAAATGTAAGCGTGGACCAGCCTCAGGCAAAGGCCCCTGAGCAGCCTCTCTGATGAGCTGTCTGCCCCCAGGCTCTCCCTGCCTTTCAACAGAAGCCTGGGCCTCCTGCAGAGACCGGGACTTCATTGCAGTAGATCTGTCTTAAGGCTGCTTTACTTTGAACTCTAGGGCAACTCCAGGAGTTAAAAGTGCCATTTACCTGAATGACTGATCCTTGCATTCATGTGAGAAAGTCAGCATCATGGTTGGTTTACATTTATGGAGGGATTGTGAGTAAACCCGCATTTATGAGCACCCCCTCTGTGTCGGGGCCTGGGGTAAGAGTCTCTCAGCTGCAGATCCTGGACTATAAGCCTGGAACCTCAGTTTCCTAGAGTTGCTCACTGTGTAGGGCCTGAGGCTGACAGGTACGGGAAGCTTCTGGTGTGTAGCTGTTACCAGACAGGGAACGAGGAGCAGTCACGGCTCTTATTAACCTATTACCAAAGGTGACTCCACAAAGCACTGTCATTTCCACTCCAGAGTTAGCCTGCAGAGGCGGAGGACTGGCCTGGGGCCATAGCGCTCCAGGTTTGTGGGCTGGACTTCAAGGCCAGGTCTGCCCTCCAAACTGGGCATCTGCTGGCGGCCCTGAGTCCTCAGGGCAAGCAGCCTCGTATTTTGCTGGGACTCCTATGACAGCCACTGGTGAGAACTTTCTCCAGCCCACTTCTCCTGCAGCTACAGCGGTGGGCTAAACCAGGCCCCCGCCAGGTCACACTTCCCAGGTTGAGATGGGGGCCCCTTACTGGAGGGTCACATCCAGAAGCAGAAAGGAGGATGACGGCGGCCAGGGCTGGGAGGAGGGGTGTAGAGGGCTGTTGTTTAATGGGTGTGGAGTTTCAGTTTGGGACACTAGGAAAGTTCTGGAGATGAATGGTGGGGACAGTTGCCCAATGATGCGAATGCACTCGATGCCATTGAACTGTACAGTTAAAAATGGTGAGAATGGCAAATTTTATGTTATGTATAATTTACCACACACACAAAAGATGCATCCCCTAACAGAGGAAGCCCAACCTCCTCAACTTGGCACTTGCAACCTTTACAGAAGGTCATTTAGTCAGGCTTCTTCTTCCCCTACCAGCTTCATCTGTCTGTCTGTTGGTCTGTTTGTGAGTCCTGCCAGTCTCCCCATTATGCTCAGGAACTCCATTTTCTTGGGCTTCCTTATGCACACACAACCCACACTATTTCTCGTTCTTTTTATTGTTCAGGTTGTTCTGGGGTTTCTCCTGATTCCCTCCTTACCTAACTTCTGGAAGACTCTTCCCTGGGTGGGACCTTACCAAGGGAGCCTTTCCTCACCAGGCCTCGGGGTCCTTCCTACCTATACCCTGGGCTATGACATGTTTGGGCCCACCCTGCTGAGGACTGATCGTGTATCTCTCTCCCCACTAAAGGGGAACTACCCCTATGTCCTCCTTGTGACTCCAGCTCCTCGTCCCAGGGGCTAGCCCCACGTCCAACAGGCTAGTCCAACAGACTGCCCAAGCGGCAGTCAACAGAGTGGCAAACCTTGGGCAGTGACCTGGAGTTTTTCCCTGGAAGCAGGGGTCTCGGAGGGGACCAGCCCACTCTGGCAGTGAGGACCAACTCCTTTTGGGCAGTGTCATCACATGGGGGCCGGTGGGCAGAGCTCCCAGGTGGGCCATAGGCAAGGGCTGGAGGTGCCCCTTCCCTGCAGTGCGACCTGGCACCCTGCCCAGGCCGGTCCAAGCCCACCATGCTGCTGGTTACAGGGAGGCAGGGGATCCAGAACTGAGTGGTGACTGCCTCGCCAAGTAGCGAGCACAGAATCCTTCCCCTAGCATCCTCCCACAACAAATCTCTTTGGGCACGGCATAGAAGGGCTCGAGAGCATGAATTATGGAGCCAGCCCTCACAGGCTGGATCTTAGGTGCTACCACTATCTGTGTGACCTTGAGCAAGTTGCTTAACCTCTCTGTGCCTCAGTCTCAACAATAAAATGGACATAATAGTCACAACAGCTGTGTCCTAGGACTGTCCCATCGGTGCCAGACCCAGAGGAAACGCCATGCAGACCTTCCCCCAGTGTCCTTACGACTGTGGTCCCGGCATGCCCCTGACAGACTGGCGGGAGAGTTTCGAATTACCATTCTGTAGATGACGGAGCCAAAGAAGCCGTGTGATTTGCCACCTTGGGGACAAAGCCAGGTCACGGTGGCCTCAGGGTCACTCACCTGACGTTTCTCAGATGGAGACTGCCAGGCGGGTGGCGCAGCAGGACCTGGAGTGGGGCGGCTGGTGGCCGGGCCGGGCTGGGGGGCTGCGGAATGGGCCTGGGCTGGGGGCGCAGCCGGCGCCCTCCCCTCTCTGTGCTGGCTGGCCTGCGCAGCGCTGGGGGAGGCGGCCTGCTGAGAGCCAGAAGATAAACATATTAACTGAACTTTCCATCTGTCATTTCAGAGAGTCATTTACTGCCTAGCTGTGGTTGGAAAAATTAAGTCCTTGTAATTTAGAGTCAACATTTCTCACGGAATCATGGTAGACGAGTTGGCCAAGTTCGCAGCGTCTCCGCAGAGCCGTCTGCCATCACAACAGGCTTGCAGCAGCGTGCTGTCGGCTCCCCTGCCGGAGGCCCCGCCGGCCTGCACTGGACCCCGGCTGCTGCCGGACACAGGGCGGCCTGGGGGCCACACAGGGTGCGATGCAGGCATGGCTCAGGAGGGAGACGCGAGGCGCTGTGAGGGTGGAGCTCCAGCCCCCTCTGCCCTTCCCTCCCTCAGGCAAAACAAGTCTGGCCTGGGGTCTGGTGACCTGCAGCTGTCATTACAAAATACTGTAGACTGGGGGCTCAAGCAACAGATATTTATTATCTCAGTTCCGGAAGCTAGAAGTTCAAGATCAAGGTATGGACACAGCTGGTTTCTCCCAAGGCCTCTCCGCTTGGTTGGTAGATGACCATGTTTTCCCTGTGTCTTTGCATGGTGTCCCCTCTGTGTGCATCTGCGTCCTAATCTCTTCTTACACAGACACTAGTCAGATTGGATTAGGCCCACCCTAATGACCTCATTTTACCTTAATCACCTCTTTAAAGGCCCTATGTCCAAACACAGCCTCATTCTCAGGAACTAGGGGTTAGGGCTTCAACATAGGGATGGGGAGGGTGCAAAATTCTGACCATAACATCCTGTAAACTGTCCGTTCCAGATTGGTTCATTTTCACCCTACCCAAGAGAAACTGGGTTTGTTGGTTCCATTTTGCAGAGGGTCTGGAAAGGCCAGGGGTTGCCCCAGCTCCCATGGCCAGCAAAGGCACACGGTGGACCCAGGGTTGGGATTTCAGGTCCATGAGTTTTGCATCACAGCACAGCTGTGCCCACCCCACAGCCCCAGGCTGGTATGTGCCAGGAGTTACACAGACTCCTCAAACCCCACAGAGGCTGCCATGCAGAATGACAGGGAGGCTGGCTTCAGCTTAGGGCAGAACCATCCGGCAGTGAGGGAAATGAAGGCTCTGGGCATCCCTCCTTGGGAAGAGTCAAGCTGAGTCCCCTGTTTGGATTGGGGTGGTCTCTTCCATGATGGACTCTTCTAATATACAGTCTACTCTTGCTAGATCCACAGATTTATCCAGCCTGGGAGTCTTCCCCAGAGATTTTCCTGCCCAGTCTGGCTTCACTAAAGCAAACATTCAGGGCCTACCAGGGGGCTAGATCATTTAGTTTTTAAAAGATCGTTAAAGTCACGTCAGGCTGCCCCAGAATCAGGGAGGCTCAGCCCTAGACCTCAGGAAGCAGAGTGGATATTTTAGGATTAGTCCAACGTCCTCAGTTTGAGATGGGGAAACTGAGACACTAAGTACAGCCCTGATTTATCAGACCTGAGCTGCGGCTCAGGCTGTGGCTTTGGCACAGCCATGTGGC
The DNA here is from genome assembly GCF_009762305.2 of Zalophus californianus. Taxonomy (NCBI): domain Eukaryota; kingdom Metazoa; phylum Chordata; class Mammalia; order Carnivora; family Otariidae; genus Zalophus; species Zalophus californianus. Next base: position 46,369,903 of record NC_045609.1, read on the forward strand.
CTACTGGTCATGGGGCCACCTCTGACTTCCCTGACCCCGTCTGGCAAAGGGCCTCACAACCTTGTGGGCGAAGCAGTAGGTGAAGAGGAGGGGCAGCCTTTCAGATCCACCTGGACTCTGTCTCCCGTTCCCGCGAGCAGAGCTGAGCAGGCCACTGACACGGATCTGCAGGGGGATGCCCAGGAGCAGAAGATGTGGGGGAGGGCACTGACAATGTGTGAAGGAAGATCTAGAAAGCTACCTCCTCGGAGGAACCTCACTCCATCCTGCCTCCACCCTCTACAGAGCTGGAAACTAAAGCTCACACTTGCCCAGACCAACAGCCCCCAAAAAGGTGGAAGTGGAACCCAAGACTCCCAGCTCCAACCCAGTATTGTCCCTGGGACTCAAAGTTACCTTTCAGGCCCCCACATGGATTCCCAGCTGCCCGGGGGACGGTGGGGGAACATGGGATGGCCCATGTATACTTCTGAATAGAGACCAGAGAGCCTGTTTTCAAAGAGCAAGGTGTGGGGGAAGTTCTCTGACGTCCTTCAGATGGTCAGCCGTCAACCAAGGCCCCACATACTTCTGCTATCACTACACCCAACCCCCTCCCCCAACCCTCTGCTTCCCCTGACCGGTGAGAAGGAAAAATTGGTGTGGCTGGTCAGAGTGGGTGGGTGGCCCTCTGTGGGTGGTGTTGCCCTGCTCTGATGGCGCTTCCCTCCCCCAAGACTGCCTGGTCCTCCCTGTGCTTCCTCAGGAAGCCGCATGAGAAGGAAGGGCAGGGCCTGTGAATTGGAAGCCTCCCATTTTCTGCTCAGGGATGCAGAAGTCTCCCCTCTAACGGTGGGCCTGGCATGTGAGAACAAAAAGCTCTCCTAACAAACGTGGTGGCTTTTTTCCCCATCCAGGACAGCTGAGGGTGCCCTGCTTGGAGGCTCCCTCTAGGGCTGCCCCAAATCTGATCATCACGTAAGTGTAGACCCTGCTGTGGGAATGTGAAGATAGCCTGGAGACTCCTGTCCTTGCTCTTCATGCCTTTTGTAATTCATTTTATATTTCATTGCATGTGGGCAGGACCCATGAACATGGTGCCATATTGCTCCTGTAGGTTACATTATATGGCAAGAGGGACAGTGCCGGTATGATTAAGGTCCCTAGTAGGTTGACTTGGATTTAATAAAAAGGGAGATTGTCCTGGACAGGCCTGACCATATCAGGTGAGCCCTTAGGAAGACAGGCAGCTGCAGCCCTCCGCCTGGCCTGGGAGAAAGCACACAGCCATGCCCATGGGGGGGATCATAGTGAGGAACCACGCCATCTCTAGGAGCTATGAGTGGCCTCTGGATCACAGCCCCCAGGGAAATGGGGACCTCAGTGCCACAACCACAGGGTCCTGAATTCTGCCAACAACTTGAATGAGCCCCAGACAAGAATGTGGATGGCAGACACCATGATTTCAGCCTGATGAGACCCGAGGTAGAGGACAGCCCCCAACCTGTGCCCAGACTCTTGACCCTAGGAAACTATGAGATATCTGTGTTGTTTTAAGCCACTAAGCTTATGGTAATTAGTTACCCAGAAATCAAAACCCAGTGTACCCTCTTGCAGGCTTCTACTGACAAATCTCTCAGCACCTAGGAAGTAAGGTTTGAGCTAAGCCTGGCACCTCAGTGCTGCCTCAGTTTATCTCAGCTTAAGCATGTTTGATTGGAAACAACCATGATGTCTACAGCATATAGTTGCAACTCTGTTATGGAACGGAGGTGGGAATAATGAGAGAGGGGCAGGGGAGAGAGAGAGAGTGAGAAAGAGAGGCTCCTGTAGCTTTCCCAGACATTATGCTTTTGTTACAGCAAACATTGTCACCTTGCTTCTTTTTTACTTATTCATTTATTTTTATGTCTACAATAGCCAAAATATGGAAAGAGCCCAGATGTCCATCAACAGATGAGTGGATAAAGAAGGTGTGGTGTGTATATATACAATGGAATATTATTCAGTCATCAAAAAGAATGAAATCTTGCCATTTGCAACAACATGGATGGAACTAAAGGATATTATACTAAGCGAAATAAGGCGGTCAGAGAAAGACAAATACCATATAATTTCCCTCATATGTGGAATTTAAGAAACAAAACAGATGAACGTAAGGGAAGGGAAGGAAAAATAAAATAAGATAAAAACAGAGAGGGAGGCAAACCATAAGAGACTCTTAACTCTAGGAAACAAACTGAGGGTTGCTCGAGGGAAGGTAGGTGGGGGATGGGGTAACTGGGTGATGGGCCTTAAGGCGGGCACGTGATGTACTGAGAACTGGGTGTTACATACAACTGATGAATCATTAGATTCTACCCCTGAAACTAATCACACCCTATCTATTAACTAAATTGAATTTAAATTAAAAAAAAGAAAAAAAATTCATTTATTTTTATTTTTTTCAATCTTGTTTCACCTTTATTTCCCCTCTCCCCCATTCCTGTTGTATTAAAGACACCATGTCTTTGCATCCATAACTCCTTCTGTATGAATCTATAAAAGATAAGAAATTTTAAAAAATCACAACAATGGTAACGTTATCACACCTATAAAACTAATAATTCCCTCTATCGTCAAATATTCGGTCAGCATCCCAATTTCTCAAAATTCATTTATTTTTAAACCTTTTTCTAAGAGTGTCAAGAATGAAGCAAAACTCAGTGAATTAATCTTCACAGCCTCTAATTAGAACTTTTTGTCTGGAGCATGGAGCATCCCTGCAGATCAGGTTACTCTGGAAAGAGAGCCCATCTGGGCATGGACCCCATGCAGCTCCATGCTGGTCGTGGCCTGAGGCCACGTGGGTATGAAAATGTTGCACAGTCTTATAAATTGCCCAAGGATGAGTAATGTTATAGATGGTAAATATCTCCATTTTGCAGTTGAAAAACAAAAGCGGGGGAAGGCAATCATTTCCTGTGGTTTCTGGAATCAAACGTCTGGTGTTGCCTTTCTTAGGTGGTGGTCAAAGCAGTGAGGGTGATGCTGGACCATCAGCACCGAGAAATATTCCCAAGGAATTTCCTGGGGACCCCTGGGCTCCTGGAAGCCCCTTGTGGTGGCCAGTGGTGCTGCTCAGAGGCAGCGGGTTCTCTTCTAATCAGCGCAGAGAAGGCTGAGCTTCCCGATGGGAGAGAGGGCCACCTGACTCGTTCTGTACCGCACAGTGTGAGAGGAAGTGCTGTGTGTTGCTTCTGGGATGGAGCATTGAATCGTGGGGGGGCCACTGGCAGTTCCCACCCCTCTCCTTCGGCTCTGCAGGTGGTAGAAGCCAGCAGCTGCATTCTGGGTGAGGACGGTGAGGAGCAGAGTCCCCTGTCGCCCTGCTGTGGACATGTGACCTGAATGAGGAATCAAGCTGTGTTGTTTGAAGCCACGAGGTGTAACGGTTGGTTGTCACTGAAGCAATGCTTCACTCATACTGACTAATGGGGTCAGTCAGGGCCACTTGGGGCAGGTGTTCATCCCTACAGCCCAAGAGTCTGGATGACAGGCCATAATGACCTGAGCCATGCAGCCGTGCTAACTTAGAGAGGATTATCTGGGGTGAAGGTGTCCTGGACAGCTAGGTTTTTTGGTTAATAGAAGAATATCAAAATACATTAGAATTCTGAAGGCATGGGATTTCATTTTCTCTTACTTGTACACAGATGTAAACATATAGGAATTCTGTTTCCCACTTTTTCACGCATTTTAAACATTTCTTTATGTTGTTATAGATTTGTAAGCATCATTTTTAATGACTGAATAAATATTTCACAGTGGATTATGAAAGAATTTACTTAATCATCACCCCCTGTGCTGGGACATTTAGATTGTTTGCAATTTTGCACCAGCGTAAGTACCACTGCAATAAACATCTTTGTGCATAAAGCTTATTTTCTGTTTAATATTATTTACTTTGGCTAAGTTCCCAGAAGTGAAATACCTGGGCATAAATGTCATGAAACCTTACCTTTTTCAAACATTCATTTTAAAAGGAAAGCATTCATCCGCCCTGATGCCACAGGCTGGCTAGTCCCGTGAAAGTAACACACTCTTTCATTAATGAGGAAAATGGAGTCAGGCCTTGGCCATCATCCTGTCTGTTGGTTATCACTCTCCAGGACCACAGTGATGTGAGCCAAGCCCCACAAGGCCAAGCCAGCCTGGGGGGTCTGACCAAGGAATGAGGCCCCAACAACTTCAGCTCAGTACTCTCTGGCTCTAGCCTGAGTTGTGACACTCCTGAGGGCCCACCACCATCCCTTCCAAACACTTCCATTCTGTCCATGGGCCCCTAGGGTCCACCATAGCCTTTGTCCTCCACCCTGTGGACCCCATGCCCTCTGCTCCCCAGAGCCAATATCCCCTTTCCAGACTCCTGGAAATGAGTCCCAGTCATTGCTTGTCTCTCCCAGGGACAATGCTTGCCTCTCACTGGGGTCTTATGGGCTGGAGAATGGGAGGGATCCTCTCTCCCCCACTCATGCAAACACCTTGATTGGGCTATATGCCAGGATCCCTGGGACCCAACTTTTCCTGCCACCTCTTCTGGACCCTTCCTTTAACCCATGGACCTAGCTTTTATCCCTGGGGGCCTGAGAGACATGTGAGTGGCTTCTCCAGGTGCTGAACTCAAAACTGTTCTTCCCTTCCACCCCCAAGCCCAACCCACGGCCCAGGCAAGGCTTTCTCTTCTTAGGGGTGACAAAGACACCCTCCTTGACCAAGCTGTAGTCAGGCTCCTCTGAGCCTTCATCCGGACTGGGTCTTATCCTCGGGCTGCTGGGCCCAGTGAGAGCAAAGAATCCTGTTCAACCAGTTTATCGAGAATTCCTCCCCACCCCCACCCCCAAGTTCTTCTTAGCAGCTTTCTACCCTGTCCCTCACCCTGCCTGCTGGTTATAAATTCCCATTTATCCCTGTTTCCATTTGGGGTTGAGTTCATGTCTCTCCCTTATTGCGGTAATCTTGAGTAAGGTTAACTGGTGTTGGGGAGTTCTTCAGCCCTGTGGGATGGTTGCCAGCCTCACCCACCAGGTGTGTCCTTCCCACAAAGGACACCATCACTGGTGCAAAGCCAGCACTGGCCAGCTTGTCATGACTGCCGCCTTGGTGATGCCACCCTGGCCGTCATATACATGCATGCACGGGTGAATCGGCTGATGACCGGAGCTCTTTCTGGCCCATGGAACCTTCGGTATCTCTCTAGACATCTCTGCTGTGGAATTTCTGGGCCATATACCTCCAAGCACTGGAGAGGTGGAAACCCTGGTAAAGGGATGTTCTGAGTGTCTTCCCCGGAGAACCGAGAAAACCACACCACGCTTATGGGACATCCCAGCCTCACCTCCATCTCACAGCATTTCCTTTAAGGTCAATTCATTCATTCGCTTGACACACATTTATTGAATTGCTCCTGTATCACCTTGTCTTAAATTATCCATAGAGATTTGATATCTTCAGAGGGCTTTTTCCCCCCTTTGCCTTTAGTTTTATTGCATTTATTCAGCAAAGACTTTTGAACAGCTGAGAATTCTTGAGATTCTGGGGCCACCACTGTGAGGCTGCCCTCTTGCAGCTCCCAGTCTCAGAGGGAAGTCTGCAAGGAGCGGAGGTCTCACGCCGAGAGGGACAATGTCTGGCCTCATTGCCAAAGATCACTCTGGTCCCCAGGTAGAAAGTGAAGCCTTTAGACAGGTGTTCCTTTGTTCTATATGATGCCAAACATTTAGAGTAGATCCATTAAGATGATTTGTAAAGTGTGACTAACAATAAATGCTTAATATATTTCCCACTTCCTTCCCCACTCTCCACCTCCTTCTTTCTCCTTTCACTTTTTTTCTTCCTTCCCAGAAGGTTCTTGAGGTTGTTTGACTCTGGTCACGTGCAAACTTCCCCTCCACGGTAACCTGGAAGGAAGATGGGGTTCCAGTTGCTCCAGCAGAGATTAAAATGATGCAGAGTCTCCCAGGGGGAAAGCCTCACCTTGGGGGCTGGCCCCCCATGAAGCCCCTCCCTGGTCCTGTGATGAGGAGACACCCGCCTCACTTCCTTTCCTTGTGGCCCTAGAGCCCAGGGATGCTGTGGTTCGGGCTCTTGGACCAAGTCTCTCCCTTGCCAGCTAGCACCAATGTCCAATCTTCTATTATTTACTCAATATTTTCTTTAAATTGATTCACTTATATTGCCTGAATAAATAAAATTTAAAAGGAAACTTTATATCATAAGTATAAATATTAGTATTACTATCTGCCATAAATAGAAGAAAACTATATTAAAAAGACAATGAAAATAAAGTAAGTTTATTAAATTCTGGCAAGACACTATCTTGCCAAGTTTTTCAGATGGGAACTGTTCTGTCTTTATTACAAAGGGAAATTATCATGTGTTAGAGCAGTGTTACAGACGTGCTTTTATGGATTCGAAGAGAACTGGAAAGAGAATAACATTCACATTACAAAATTCAGTGTTACTTTATTCATTCATGTATTAAATATTTATTGGGTGCCTGAGTGGATGGTCCTTGGGACTAAGAACACAGCATTAAATATAAGATAAATAAAGTTTCTTCTCTGCAGGGCTCAGAATCCAGCAGGGAAGACAGACAAGGAACAAGTCCATAGATAAAAAACATCTAATTGTAAGAAGAAACTAAAGCAAGGAAAGAGAATAGAGAATGAAGTAAAATTAAGATTTTATTTATTCATGAGAGACAGAGAGAGAAAGAGAGAGAAAGAGAGGCAGAGGGAGAAGCAGGGTCCCAAGGAGCAGGGAGCCCGATGCGAGACTCGATGCCAGGACCCTGGGATCATGACCTGAGCTGAAGGCAGACGCTTAACCATCTGAGCCACCCAGGCGCCCGAGAATGTAGTATATATTTGAAGTAGGGGTATGTTTTGCAGCAGGAGAGGTGTGATAGATCAAAGTTACGTTCTGGGCATATTGAGTTTGGGACGTATTGCTCCCAAATAAGTGTTCAAATGATGATTTGAACTAGGCCAGTGTGAAGAGGTTGAGGCTGACAGGATTCATGGAGGGGTGTTAATTGCGTCGACGGCTTGAAGTCACAGGCCCAAATGGGATTTCCCAGGGGGTGAGTGTCAATACATGCTGGAGCCCTTGATACCCGCCCCACATTAATGGGCCAGGGTGATGAAGGGAGGCAGCCCATGGTGGCCAGCCTCACCCACCAGGTCTGGTTCAATGGAAGCACAATGAGGGGGAAGGTATTTACAAAGGATGAAGTGATCACTGACAAATGTTGCTGAAAGGTCAAGCCAGATGAAGACGAAGAATCCACCAGTGGGTTTGACAAGATGGCAGTCATTGCAGCGATGTTGGTGGAACAGTGGTGGGGAGAGGGGAGGGTGAACACCTGATCGAAGTGTGTTCAAGACAGGTCAGGGGTCGAGGGAAGGGAGGCTCGGAATGGAGAGGAAATGTGCTGGTCCTTCAGAACTCATGTATGTCGCCACACCTGGAACATCTCATGAAGCACCAAAAATCCAGCCGTACACAACTCGGCCTAAAAATTCATCCTGGGAATCCCAGACTCATGGGCCCCCTTTCCTCCCCTCCCCAGAGACTGGCAACGCTTCTGGAAGGGTGCCCCCGAGGTTCACTCTTCCCTGGGCAAGGTCCTTCCTTCCTAGTGAGCCCGCACGCAACACAGACGTGCTGCCGGAGAGCTGGCTTGCCTGGGCTGCAAGGCCGCATACACCCAGGGCCCTCATTCCAGAATGCAGAGAGGCGCCGGAGCCAGTCATGCTCCAGCACAGATATTTATTGATCTTGATTCGCACGATCCAAGAAAAGCTTGGCTACAGAGCTTTCTGGTCCAATTGCAAGGATGTGGGGGTTGGGCAACAGGGAAGGAAATGGGATTTTAAAAAATCTGTCCTTAAGAAAACAACTCTTTGTAAACTTGCTCTCTGTGAGCCCAGTGCACGCAATAGTGAAATGCTCTGTTACTTGCAGAGGTGGCAGTGAATAGGGGCTCTGTTAGTGGCTGATGGGGCCTCCAGAGGCAAAACATGCCAGGCGGATCAGAGAACAGCCTTCCTGGAATCCATTGTGAGCAGAACCCATGAGGAAGCAGGCCTTCCTCCTGCAAGACTTCTGCTTAAGTGGGACAGAAAAGCCCTCATGTTCATGTGCATTTGTATTTTGTCCTAATAAAGCAATTAAACTGCCCCAGGACCAGATCCGCATTTTCTCCCTGGGCTGATTCGGGAGGTTGCCTTTACACTGGCCTCCTCTGCACCTGCCTATGCTTTTGGATTTGTGGCCACCAATATTAAGAAAAGCCTGCACTAACCTTCAGAGAAAAATTGGGGCAGTTTGACTTTTCATTTCGTGGAAAGAAAAAGACAGAAACAATTACTGAGAGCTTACCATGTGGCAGGTGTCTGGAAACTGCCCCTCCTTCCGTGTTCGCTGACACCTTGTTTGGCAGATTGGCAAAGTGCAGCTTAAGGAGGCGAATGACTTGCCCAAGACAATGGTGACCGAGGGGTGTGCACTGTCTCATAATGGTTTCTTCTGATATTTTCTAACCCGTCTGACTTATTGGCAGCCAGTGGAGATTTCCGTCCTTGACTGCAAGATTTTGCAGAATGATGTCGAATGCGAAGTTGGGGGCACCAACTGTCCAGAGGTTAGATCTTAGCCGCCGGTGGCCGGCCTGCTCTGTCTGGCTCACACAGGGAGTGTGGTTCCTGCTGGCCCGGGGAGGGGGGGCGTTGTTTGTAGCAGTGAAGGCGAATGCCCTTGGTCCGGCATGCAGGCCCTAGTCCCCCTTCCCACCATGATTTCCTCCCACGGGCTGTCCCCTCACTCCTGCCCCTGTCTGACCCCATGGGCGCTGGCTTTGTGGCTCCTGTGTAGAGTTCTACCCACTCTCATATCCTTTCTCTCATGTGGTTCTTAGCACAGTTCTGGGTCTTCTGTACCATAAGGCCCCTTTCTCTAGATAAAGAAGCTGAGGCCCAGAGAGGTTCAGCAACTCGTCCCAGGACACAGAGCCAAGACTTAAGCCTAGGCCTTGGATGGCTCTGCATCTCAAGGCCTTGGATGGCTCTGCATGGCCCCGCTCTGTGAGCTGGGAAGACCTCTGCTTTTACTCCTTTCAAACACACTAAGGCGGAGAGAAGAGCTCTTGAGACCTCAGCTCACAGGGCCACAGAACCCTACTCACCTACCGATGACAGTCTCATCACCATCTCCATATATTATTGTCTATTAAGCTCTTTGTATTGTTTATTAAGCAATTTGTATGTTCTCCCAATTGCCCCAAGAGTTTAATATTGCTATACCCATTTTATGGAGGAAGAAACTGAGGTGAAAGGATTTGCCCAAGGTCACATAGCTAGTAAATGGTAGATTCAGGATGCACACCCACATTTGTCTGGCTCCAAGACCACCATCTTTGTACTATACCCTGCCCTGCAAGCCCCATGGCCTGGGTGGAAGTGAGACAGTTCCAAGCACCATGCATTTGGCTTGCTGATGCACCTATTTCCTTGTGTCTATAAACACTGGGTGATCGTGGCACAAGCAAGGGGATCAGGACAGAGCCTCAGCGGCACATTTCACACTATTCCTGAAATGATCTACTGGAAGGATGTGCCCTTGCTCTACCTCCCTCTTTCCTTCCCTACTGCATGGCTCTCCAGAAAGACCATGTTTCCTTCCATTCTTCTTCCTGGCTACTAATACTAATTTGGAAGGACATGAATTCAGGTCCCCAGTCGTGTTCCTCTGCCCCGAACCAAAACAGCGATGGATATGACATTTTGACAGTGTGGGGACTGATCCAACCAATGCGCTTTGGAGACCATTGCGCCTCTCTTCCCAATGCCTCAAAACCAGGAGGTTCTCTGCCAAAGCTTCACATCTACCACCCCCGAAGATCACCCATGATTGATGAGAGCCTTTTGGCAGTGTTAGGTTTTATCTTAACATGGCCAAGGCCCAAGGGAGCTGCAGCGAGTGAGCATGAAGCGCGCAGAGGCTTCAACCCCTCCACCAAGAGGGTCTTCTCTGAAATTCTGACTCTGGGTGGAGATGCGAGCACTTTCTCTGAGCAAAGCTTCCACTCAAGCCTTATGGCTTCGGTGTTACAGACCCAGCATGAACCTTTTGAGACGCCAACTCGTTTACTCTTGGCAAAGCTCGGCTTCCTCTCTCAAAAGAAATGAAAGCGTAGAAGACTTGTAAAGTGGACTCCAAAAGCATCATGCATATCTACAAACTCTTAAAATCCAACATTTGGATGAGTTGCGTGAAGATGGATCAGAAACACATGGAGTGGCTTTTCTTTAAACTGCACGTGGGCCTCCAAAATTAAGGGGAAAGAGCTTGGCATGGTCCACTGGGGAGTCACAGATCTCTGAGCACTGAAAGTCTCAGCAATTGTCCCCCAGGCAGAAGATCCTTTGGCCGACTTCCCCCGGCTCTCATTTTCCTCCCAGTGGGACCTGTTAGGAGGGAAAGGAAATGAGGAATGGGAGAGGTCATGAGCGGGTAAGGAGAAGGTCCTCAGGAAGGTGGACGGTGAGCATGGGGATTATAAAGCTGTGTGGATGATCTGAGGGGTTTGGGATGAAGCTCAAGAGTTTCTTAAAATCCGTGTCTGTAAACAGGTTCTATTGTCTTCTTCCTTGGTGATTCAGGCAGTGTTCCTTCTGAGCTGGCTGTGGATCTTGCAAATGAGTGTGCACATCATTCAGAAACTATTCACATCCTGGAGTGGCCAGAGCACGTAAGGTGATTGGAACCATGCGGACCATTTCCATGAAGCCTGGTAACACATAGGTCGTGTTGTCAGGGGTTATTACTCGGCTGATGTTTGAAAGCATGATCTGTTATTTTCCACCTGTTTACTTTTAAAACAAAGCCCTATTGACTAAGTGAATTCTATTTTGAAGACCTCAAATGAGACTTTGAGATCAAGTCAGCTTTCGACATCCAGCCAAGACCAGATCCCATATGTTCAAGGTTAATGGCCATCTGGACTAGAAAAGGCCAGAAGGATCACAAGATGTGTGGAAAATACATTGAAGACAAGCTCTGCCTCTCTGAAGCGCTTGCCGACCCACCCCAGAGCTGACGGCCCCCTCATCGAGGCCACCACTACATGAGTCACGCTGATTTGCAAGGGTCTGTCTAGATGTCAGAGCCTGGCACCAGGCTCCAAGTCCCATCAGGATAGTCCGAGGCTTGTTTATTGCTGGATGGGGGCAGTGTGCAGCCGTGGGCAGAGCAGGAGCTGAGGCATCAGGCTGGCCTGGGGTTCAGTCTCAGTGGAGTCTTGCAGCTTTGAGAGAACTGATGGCTCACCGTGTTCCTGTTTTGCTCTGTGGCATGCGGCTCAAGAGGAGCGACTTAGCCTTGCTGCCCTTGATCCTGGGCCAGAAGTCGAGGTTGACACACCTTTCCTGAGCCCATGGGCTTGAACATCAGAGTTCTCTGTCTCTCCGGGCTAGACATTTGCTGCAAGCAGGCTGCGTGGGCTCTGTGTCACGACATCGCCCTCCTGCTGTCCTTCTCCTGGGGCTTACAGTAGGAGGGCAGGGCTGTAGGAAAGACTCCAGCTTCTGAGGAACCACAAGGTATAGGCTTTTGACATTGACCCCGAGAGTGAGTGGAGCCCTCATATCTACTCTCTCCAGCTCTGCACCAGTGACTGCCGCCAGGCAGGGCTCCAGAGGGGAGTTGGGTGATACAGCCCCTCCAGGAGCATCCTCCGTGGGGAGGCAGACATGTAAACACAGGGATCACTGAAATACACACGGCTCAGTAGCTGAGTGACAGGGCTTGGCCACTCTCAAACTTGTGGGTTCCCATACTTTCTCTTTTATAGTAAACACGTAGCCCTTCAGTAATTAGAAAGAAAGGATTAAAGGTTTAAAAAAGGACAATGGAATACACAAAGTGCCAAGACAGAGGAAGGAACAGATGTACAGCGTCACAGTGGAGTGAGGGGTTTAACTGTTGGGGTCAGGAGAGGCTTAGGGAAAGAGGATGAGTGGGGGCTCGTCAGGCCATCTGTAGACACAGGGACACCAGGAGCGTGGGTCCCCACCCAGCAGACGGGGTGGCAGGGCCTGGGGCTAGCATCAGCTCAGAGCTGCCGAAACACCCAGGGAGGGGCGGCCGGAAATGAGGAGGATGAGATCAGGGCGGGTCGGAGCAGTCCGGGGTGCAGGCTGCACTTTCATCCTGAAGGTATCTAAGGAAAGGCACCTAGTAAAATGGTCTAAGCAAAAGGTATTTACGCGGGGGCCGGACCCAGGGCCCACATTTGCATTTTAGAGTCTGTTTGGGGTGTGTGGAAACTGGGCTGGGGTCAGAGACAACTTTATTGGGGTTTATTTTTAACCCGGTTATAAAAGCCAGCCGTGAGAGAGCCCATTCTGCGAGGGGTCTGTGTCTGTTTGGGGAGTTGGGGCAGTGGCCCCATCACACCTGCTTCCCCCAGGCTCCTCACAGTCCCCCTTCCCACTGTGGGGAGGGGGCCCCAGCGGGCTTCAACGGGCCATCAATCTTCATTAAGTTGGGCATTATCTTCAAGAGGGCGGCAGTGCTTGGAAAGGCTATTTGATGGAAGCGCTGTGACCCCAGGGTATTTAGAAATAAAGGCTAATTGACCATAGGAAAATCAAACAGATAGGATCACTGGTGCTGTGGCTGTCTCCCTGTCACACTTCCACCTCAGCCTCGACCATGGAGATGCCTGCGTGAGCCCTGAAGACCCTCCCAGCCTCGGAACGACCCAAGGACAGATGGACGCCTCTTCAGTGGACGTGTGATGGTGGGATGGAGAGCATGCTGCTAACGTGGGGCAGAGGGTCTCCACAAGGGCACGGAGGTCCTTCCCTGCAAGTAGTCCAGCCTCATCATTTGGGTGATTTTGTCATCAGAATAAAAAGCCCACTGCTAGAGGGAATTCAAAGGCAGGGCCATGCTAGATGTTTTATTGTTCTTGGCTGGATATTTGATAGCATTCAACCTGTATAGAAATTGACCATTGGAGGCACCTGGGTGGCTCAGTAGGTTGAGAGTCTGACTCTTGATTTTGGCTCAGGTCATGATCTTAAGGTCATGGGATCAAGCCCTGCATCCGGCTCTGTGCTCAGTGTGGAGTCTGCTTGTCCCTCTCTCTCTGCTCCTCCCCTGGCTTGTGCTCGCTCACTCTCTCTCTCTCAACTAAAATATTAAAAAGAAAGAAAGAAAGAAAGAAGTTGGCCCTTGACAAAGTACCTTCTCCTATACCATGTAGTGACTTTTCACTGGGCTGGGACTAGCGATTCAGAGGTAAAGACTGCTCCCAAGTAGCTCAAGGTCACTGTTTGGGTGTGTGTGTATGCACGTATGTGTGTAAGGGGACATTAATCGGCAAGTGTCACCACAGAAACTCAGGTTTTCTGAAGGAAGCTCAGAGACAGATTGAGAGCATAGATAGGGTCAGCTAACTAGACCAGAACCCATTTTACAGTCAGGGAAACTGAGGCACAGGCTGCCTAAGACCACACAGTTAAAGCAGAGATTTGAATCCAGGCAAATGACATAGGCCCCTGTGAGCTCCGTCACTAGAATGTGTCATATCTCGAAGGACATGAGCACCCCAGCCTCGTAGAGTGGTCACCAGCCACTGCTGGAGCAGCTGAAAAGAACCCTGCGTGGGTCCACGCTTCTACCACCAGGGGCACGAGGGGGTCATTCCTAACTTCCATGGCTGCTGCTTGACCCAGCAGTGTGTTTTGGGGAGGGGTATGTGTGACCTCCAATGAACCCCTGACTTCACACGTTCTGCCCATCTCATAATCCACAGAGGGGCCTCACTTTCCAACATGTTTTTCCCTCGTTGATGTGTGTCGCATGTCGCACAGCATGACTTTCAAAGGGCACGCCTGACCAGGTCACACCCCACCTGCATCTCACAGGTCTACCTGACGAAGGCGAGTCGTTGCAGGGTCTTGCTTGGCTTTCATTCCATTGCTATGCATTCAGCACGTGCTCCTGGACAGCTGCCATTGTCAGCACCGGGGACGGAGCAGTGAGTGAAACGAAACCAACTAAGGAAGTATTGCTTAGAGCGTTTGGGGTCAGAGCTGACTCCAAGAGAAACACAGAAAAGACACTGAGGTGACTGGTCCCTGTACGCATCGCCTGCCAGGTGCTGTACTGAGAACTTCCTGTCCTCCCTAGGGGGCAGAGGGTACCCCCCCCTGCCTACCCGCCACTGGCCCAAACAGCAGTTTTCAAGTACGCATCGGCTTCTCATGAAGGGCTTCAGACAGCACTGATCTGATCGCGGGGCCCTGCCTGGAGTTCCTGATGCAGTGGGTAGGGGTTGGGGCCCGAGGCTGCCCTTTTATTAGCAGGTTCCCTGGAATATCGATGCTGCTTGGGGGTACACTTACAAAAACACTGCTCTGAGCACGCTCTCAGAAGAGTAGCATCGGGGGGGCTAGGGGCCCCAGGCAGAGTGGCCTTGGAAGAAGGAGAAAGAGGAAACACAGAGAGCCCCACAGACTGCTGCCACACAGAGAGACCTGGGTCAGGTGTGCCTTCCATCCTGGGAAATGCAGCCTCCGTGTGGTCCAGGGTGTCTGCGTATTTCCAGGGAAAGCATCGCTGGACAATAGTGGACAGAATTTACATTTTGCAGGCTCTCAGATGAGAAGGGGACCACAGAGTGTCCTTGGTCGTATGAAGGGCAAGGAAGGAGCAAGGAGTGACTATCTGTGGGCTGCATGCTTTGCCACATATAACACTGCCCACCTGACACATGGTGTCTCCTTAGTCCTCCCCACAGCCTTGAGACCGGTGCTGTGCTCCCCATGTTCCTGTGAGGGAAGGTAGGCTCAGAGAAGTTAGACAACTTGTCCCTGCTCACAAAGTAGTGAATGGGAGAGCCTGGCTCCGAGCTGACAGCCGCGGCCTCGTGGCCACACAACGCTAGTCCAACATGAGAGACCTAGATAGAAACGAGGAGCAGCCACTATTCCATTTTGAATGGACAGAAGTTGGGTCCCCTAAAGCCTTTTTGTGGAGGAGGAGTGGAGACAGGCTGTTAGGGTCAGAAACAGGCTAGTTGTATGCCCAGTGAGGCAAGAGAGAGTCCCAGGTCACTGCAGATCTTGCGAGATATTTTTCTTCTCTCTTCCACAGATAATGGCCACTTGTCTCTGTGCACATGGCCCCTAAGGCATTGCTATAGACAGAATTGTGTCCCGCCAAATTTGTTGGAGCCCTAACTCTTCATGTGACTATATTTGGAGATAGGGCCTTTCAAGAGGTGATAGTGGTTAAATGAGATCGTAAGGAGGGTAGCCCTAATCAGACAGAATTGGTGTCTGTATAAAAGAGGAAGAGAAAGCCAATCTCCCCCCATCCCTCCCCCACTCCCTACCCCTCTCTCCCTCCCCCTCTCCCCCTCTCCCTCTCTCTCTAGCATGTGAGCATGCAGTGAGAAAGCAGCCTTCTGCGAGCCAGGAAAAGTCCTCACCAGAGCCCATCCATGCTGGCACCCTCATCTTGGACTTCCCAGCCTCTAGAACTGTGAGAAAATAGATTTCTATTGTTCACATCACTCAGGCTATGGTTTTTGTATGGTAGCCCAAGCAGACCGGCACAGGAGCATTTCAACTGGGCACTGCTCCTTCAGTTTGAGGAGCTGACTGAAAATTGAGGCCATTCAAGGGTTTCAGGATAAGTGGAAGGGGCTCTACTCCTGAAACCCTTGCTCACCTGTGTTAGCTCCACAGATATGGTCCCATGTGGTTGGAGAAAGGGAATCCTGTCTCTAGAAAGACTTCTCTCTTCTCCCTGAAAGTTTAATTAACAGACACTTTATCCAAATATTGTTCTGTTTCTTAGTTGACATGCTGTGGGTCAGCGTTTTCCAAGCCAATGTTTTCCGGCTGTAACCAGGGGACTTTACACACAGCCTAATGTGCAACTGCTTGTCATTCGGAGAATAGCATAATTATGGTGCCTTATTGGTGGATTTCATTAACCTCTAATGACCTTTAATTTATTGATGTAACTTGGTTATAGACAAAGTCACGTGAGGTCAACAAAGACTTTTTGCTTTTGAATCATGGGCCAAGCTTGCAAGACGTGCACCATGAATAAGGAGGAACGAGCTCTTGGCAGAAACTTAATTTTTCCAGCAGTTATTCTAGTTCAAAACAGTTGACTATCTACTGACCTATTACCCATCTATTTATCTATCATCTATCTATCTATGATATTCCCCAAATTGCTAATGAAAAGATGATAAAGAACACAGAGGGAAAATGTTCACGACAACAGTGAGAACAGGAAGAGTAGGCGCCCGCCGACCAGAAAGGGTTTAGCCTGGCTCTACAATCATAGTCCTAATTCAATCATAAATAAGAACAAACAACTGAAGGTCATCCGATTCTTAGGGGGAATCATTAAATACATGGCCAACAAAACTCCTGGGTCCAGCTTCTCTCTACCCTCACTTCCAGAGGCAGCTGGGGCCATGTGTGCCCAACCTGCGGAGGGATTGGGATGCTCAGCCGTTTAGCACTGGAGGCTTGGGATTCTGCTTAGCCACTGAACATTTATTGTTCCGCTTGTTAGCTTACAATAGTTGTTGATATTTACTACTCTCTTGTCCCTCAAAAGTGTACTTTAAGAAGTTACTTTATTGTCGTTTCAGTGGGGTTTGGTAAGTGAGCTGAGCTAAGTGAATATGCATAAATGGAAACACACATTCCTATTACTCTTCTGAAAAAATTACATGAGGATGTGCCACAAAAGGTACAAAAAGGTGGAGAAGGGTCTAATGAAGAGGAGAACACGCATTCATCTCAGGAATCTGAAGCCATAAAGCAGTACTCAGTGCTGGGAAATCTAAGGAGGGCAGCTATGTGGCGGGGCTAGAAACAAACTGGCCAAACCAAAGAGTCTCAAGAAGACTATTTTCAAGAAAAAAGTGGATTTCACAACATAGAGCATGATTTGGGGGCCAGACCATCTTAGTGCTAAAGTGAAGGCAAAGTATTCTTTTTTTTATAACAAGAAAAATATATGGAATAGACATTCCAGGAAAGGTATATTAGGAAACCATATGAACAGTAATAAAATGTTGCATGGTTTGGGGCAAATTACAGACTATAAGAAAAGCCACATGGAACAATTCCATTTGAGAAGCACCGGGTTAGTGACATGGTGCTATGGTCCCAATCACCTACTGGAATGTTACGCAGTAATAATACAATAAATGTGATTTATTTAGAATTAACCTATAAGGCAAAGCTCCAGAGACTAATTACCATCTTTCATAGATTCTAAGACACATTTTTTTTTTTTTCACATTTCAGCCTCCCTGAAGTTGGGATGTACTTTATAATGGGGAATCATTGGGCAGCATTTGTGTATCTATTTACTTTTACTTCCTGAGACATAAAACAATGGTGTGTCCTAGAACTCATGACATGTTTGAGTCGATAAAGCATATTGACAGAGGAGAAAGAAGATATTCTGAGCTTTAACCATTTGAAGTAAGAATAGAAATGACAGCGCATATAATGGAGAAGGGAGGCAAAGAGCAGGGAAAGCAAAGGTTTTAATTTCTTCAACTTACAAGGCTGAGTCTTAAAAGGTGCTCTGTAGAGATCAAGAAGTAGCTTTGAGCATATTTGAAAATCATAAGGGTCAGCTTGGAGAACTGAAAACCTGACTTGTACACAGAGATGAAGTGTAGGCAGAGGAGAATCTGACGTAAGTAATTTAAATTTTCTGTCTTTTTGGAGGTTTTTTTTGTTTTTTTGTTTTTTGTTTTTTAATAGGGAGAGCTGAGAAGTGCTGTTGAGAGATGGCAGGTCAAGAAAAAGCGCTCTGGACATATTATTTAGAGCTATGGGGGTCACCACCAGGAAAAGCAGAATCAGACATTTTGAAAAGTGATTACCCCTAGAGCACAGGATCAGGAGGGAAAAGGCGGGAGAGATTTATTCTATACTTTCAGCATCATTTGGCTCTTTTACTACTAATTGTCTCACTGGTATAAAAAATTGAAGCATTAGAAAAATATATTCTATCACTGAAAAATATACCACTAAACTTGTTTGTTAATTATCTTATACTATCCCCAGGTGAGGTGGATATGTAATTGCCTGGCATAGGGAATGCAAGTAATATAAACACATGTATTCCCTTCTATGTACATGAGAGATGTTGTGTCTCAGTCTATCTGTGGCCCAAACAGCTAGGCATTGTAGCCATGCATTCCTAAAAATAGAACCTCCTACTCAAAATTTCCAGGTAGGTTTATGTTGACAATCCTCTAGCCTAGGTGGATTATAAACAAATATCTCTTTAAATAAAGCCTTCATTTCACTAAAAACCTGCTTACCATCCCTGGGAGGTAGCACTGTTCAAACCCACATTTGGAATTCTAGAATTTATGGAGATTATTTGATTGGGGTGGTTCACTGATTTCGCTGGCTCTGAACATTCTTCAGACTAAAACCATTGTGACCATTTGATAAGGTGCATATGTTAGGGCCTCGATCCCTCATGAAAGTCTGTTTTCTAGTGGATTCAAAATAATTTTCTGTAGCGGATTATGTAACACACAGACACATGCACACACACTCCTAAGCAAGAACCCGGGCCTGAGTCATAGCCGGGCATCGCCATTTTCCCAGGAGGAGGCCAACACTTCCTGTGCTCAACTTCTTGCCAAAACTTATGGGGTCTGCTTTTAATCAGCAACCAAGAGCTGCTGCCCATCCTGTAGCTGTTGGAGAGGACAGTCTTCAATTTGTTGACATGTAAGAAGGATCATTTCTTGAAAGATCATTCTTCCCAGCACTGTGAAATCTACATCTCTATCAAGTCAGCCTAGCAACGAGTTGGCACAATCAGTTTCACTGAACTGCTTTGCTATGTGATGCTATTTATCCAGGCCGAGAGGTTACCCTATGTAAGAACTGATAAAATTTTCCTGCGACATCAGTCATCATCCCACACAACATTCCCTTTAAAAAGACCAACAGGTTTAATTCCTACCTCATCTTGTTACCAGGAACTGTTGAGATTCCGGTGGGGACTTGTTCTGCTCTGTGAACTATGGAATGCACCGGGTCCCATTCTCACATTGGCAGCAAGATTTCTTAGAGGTCAAACTCTTCTTTGCCCTTAGCAAGTGAAATATCATCATGGTGTGTGATTTTTTTTTTCATGGTGGGTGATTTTTTTAGCCTCATTCCCAGAATCATTGTTCTCTCCTTTGCTTCTCTTCCCTCTTTTATTTTTATACCATTTGAGTCTCTCTTTTGTATCCTGATAAGTCACTCTAAACTTTTTGTAACGAAAAGGAATACATGAATAACTAAAAGAACCTCCACACCAAATCCATAAAGTAGATATCTTGTGTCCATTTCACAGATAAGAATACTGATGACTGGAGACTGAGTCAGCCAAGAAGGTCTAATTTTAAAGTCCCCTGGTCTTGATACCCTTTCCTGTCATATGAGAAAGGGCCTCAGAGATGCTATTTCCCGGAGCCTGCAAGGAAATTATTAATGAAGTGAACGCCCTAGGGGATATCTGTTTATGAACCACTAAAGCTAAGTGACAAACCTAGTAACTGCTATGTGTGACCTATGTCCATGGCATGACTGCTAGCGAGGCCAGCTATCTCGGCCAGGGCTGGAGTGCACTGTGCTGCAGCTTTTCCTGGTGAGGGCCAGAAGAGGAGCCCCAAACCCTGCACCAGGGATGGGGGCATGGACCTCCTCCAGGCAATGTAACACTGCTGGCCCCCTCAGGCTCTCAGGATGCCTTTCCTCCATCTCCTTACTGCCCTTCTCTGTCCTGCCCTGGGCATCTGTGTTCTTGCGTGGAGCTCCCTGCGACTTGGCCAGGCACACATCCACCTACACACCGACGGGGGGCAAAGGGAGATGACTCAGGACACCACACAATTTGTGGCTTGCACAAATTCATCTCACCTTGATCCTCGGGGGTGATGTGAGGACAGAGGACTGCTCAGCCTCATGTGCCCACAAAAATGTTTGCTCATGGTCAGGCTTCCCCCTGCCTTTCCTCTTTGTGCCTGTAACTAGAGTTCGGAAGCCCTCTCAGCAGGAGTCAGGACAGGTGTTCTGCTCACTTCTCTCTCAGGTCCCCGGCTTAGCCCAGCACCTGGCACGTAGTAGGTGCTCAGTAAACTCTGGTTCCTTCTTGTTGTCCAGTCCTGATTTGGCCCAAGCCGCTCTTGCTCTTGAGTCTTCCCCACATGGATTTTGGGGGCTGTTTTGGCTCCTCCTTGCTCTCCTGGCTTTTACTCTCATACACTGGACCTGATAAAAGCTCCAACATGATTTATCAAACACCTCTCTCCTCCAAGCTTGAGACTCTTGGGGATTTTGAAAGGAAACAGGCTCCATGTGCTTCCAATCGGGCTCATCACGTTGTTCTGTTGGATCTGGGGGATGTGCAGAACACCCTGGAACTAGTTCATGGCTCTGCTTAAAGATGTTTTTCTTAGAAGCAGGAAGTTACGTCCTGCCAAAAAGAAATGAAAATAAAGCCCCCAAGAGTTCACTTGGGGTTCGCTGGGAGCTGTGCTGAGCTGTTGCAGCGAGCTGGGCCCTGCCTGGGAGGAAGCTGAGATGGGGGTGCAGGCAAAATGGATCTGGCAGGGCACCATCTGGGGCAGAGCGGGACACATGTCCTCCCCCTGGCCCAGGGCCTCCGTAGTGGCCCCTTCCTTCTCTTGGGTCACTCGCACGTTCAGCATTGTTGGCTGCTCCATCTGTCCCTCTGAATTTCCGAAGAAGCCCAAGGGCACGTGGGAAGGGCCCAGGCCGACCCGGGAGTCCAGACCCTGGCTCTTATCTGATGAATGTGAATCCTTGGACAAATTGCTTCACAGTTTTGATGGCAGACTTACACTAGGAGCTCAGAGGCTACTCTTTCCTGCCCACCCTTCCTTACATGCTCACTACCAGTCCCAGCCCCCCAGCCAGGTTCAGATGAGGCTATGTGCTCAAAGTCATTTGCTGGGTGAGTGGAATTGAGCAAACAAACATCCCAGGAGTGTGAAGAGGAGCCCTGTGGGCCCTCCTGGGGAGGGGAGGGAGGGATTCCTCCCTAGGCTGCGGGTGGCCCTGGCGTGGTTCTCCTGGGACATGCTGCTCAGACCCTGGGTCAGGAGCCTGAGCAGCCTCTGCTGGAAAGGGTCAGGGGTGCCATTGCTCTTTCTCTTCTTGGCAGACCCATAGAATTTATTTCTACTTTTCTACATTCATTCAATAATGCCAAGAGCCTTCTGTTTGCTCAATGAAAAAAAAAAAAAAAAAAAAAAACTAGGGATTTGGCATAAAGCCCAAACCAGTTCTGTCTTTTACTGACTTTGCAATTTTGGAAAAACTATGTAAAAGTCTCAGTTTTCTCAACTGTAGAATGGGGGTAAACATCTCTACGTTTTGGAATCCTCCTGTAGATTAAGCATTACCCAACATCCCTTGCTCCCCAGGGAAGCCAGGCCACTGGATCCATGTAGCGCTCTGTCCAGAGGCCCATCACAACCCTAATGATTCATGAATGCACATTTGTCACCTCTGAGTGTCTGAGCTCCTGGAGGACAGGGGCTGTGTTTCATTCCTCTATCTGATTCCAGACTCCAGAAGAGTCCCTGCTCCCTCAAGAGTGGGTGAAATGAATAGATAACTATTCTTATTTAAAATGCTAAATGTGATTTATTTGATTTCCCCTGTCCTGTCCTGAGAGAGTAGCTGGGCAGAAAAGAGGGACATGCCAGACCTGTGTGACAATGGTGGGGCAGAGGGGCAATGGGGACAATGGCCCTGGGAGGGGGCCCCAGGACTTGGAACTGGGGTGGGAGAGAACCATAGACTTCAGCTCTGCCAAAGAAAGAGTTTTCAACAATCGGAGCTACTTGACTCTAGAATTAGCTATCTCAGGAGATGGTGAGGTTCCCAACTCTGAACATTTTTACATAAAGCCCTGATGGCTATGTTTTAGAAATGTCTTCTTGGTAAGCCATGAGTCAGGGAAGATTAGATTGCATTCAAAGTGTGGTGCACACATGATCAGTGGTATAGGAGCTGATTTTACAAAGTACACAGACCAACTTTTAAAAACAAATTATGTGTTTTGTTTCAGTTACATTGTTTGTATTTTTGTGGTTATTCTCTGCAAACCTGTTTTTAATTTATGGAGTAACAAAATTTCATTTTACAATAAATATACTAAATATAGTACCACTTACGAATAATCAAAAAATGAAATACTTTGGTGCAAATCTAGGAAAATATGTATAGGGCTTGCATGCTGAAAACTAGAAAACATTGATGTAAGAAATAAAATAGTAAATAAAGGGAGAGACATACCATAGATTAGGGACTCAACATAGTAAAGATGTCAGTTATCCCCAAGTTGAAGTACGGTTTAGTGCCATTTTATGAAAACTTCGGCAAGATTTTTTTTTTGTAGATATAAGCGAAATTATTCTAGAATGTATATGGAAAGACAAAGGATCTTGAATAGCTAAAACAATTTTTAAAGGGAATAATAAAGTGGGAAGAATCAGTCTACCTAATTTTAAGACTTATTACATACTTACAGTAGTCAAGGTTGTGTGGTGTCTGTAGAGAGACAGACACATACATAGATCAGTGGAATGGGATAAAGAACTAAGAAACAGATCCATGCACATGCCCATGTGATTTTTTGACAAAGGGCAAGAGCTATTCAACAAAGGGAAGGTGGTCGTTCAAACAAATGTCGCTGGAGGATTTAGATGCTCATAGACAACAACAAAAAAAAGGATGATAGACTTAAATGTAAAACATTGAAACCACAAAACTTAAAAAAAAAAAAACTGTAAGAAAGTCTCCAGGAGCTAGGGCTAGACAAAGAGTTCTTAGACTTGACACAAAGAAAACCATAATTCATAAATTTAAAAACTGATAAATTAGACTTCACAAATATAAAAATATTTACTCCACAAATGAACCTGTTAAGAGGATAGAAAGATAAGCTGGGAGAAAATATTTGCAAACTGTGGATCCAACAAAGGACTAGTATCGAAAATATACAAAGAACTCTTGAAACTAAGCAATAAATGATCAAACAACCCAGTTAGTAAATGGATAAAAGACATGAAGAGACATTTCACAAAGGAGGATACACAGATATAAAATAAGCATGTGAAAAAATGTTCAACACCAACAGCCATTAGGGAAATACATATTAAAACCACAATGATATATCACTGCATACCTATCCGAATGTGTAAAATTAAAAAAAAAAAAAAGTAGTGACATCACCAATGCTGACAAGCAGATGGAGAAACTAGATCACTTATACATGGCTGATGGGAATACAGAATAATACGGCCATTCTGCAAAAGTATTTGTTAGTTTCTTTCAAAACTAAACACGCAACTACCATGCAACCCAGCAATTACTGTCCTGGGCATTTACTGCAGAGAAATGAAAACCTATCTTTACACAAAAACCTGTACATGGATGTCTGTAGCAACTTTATTCTTAATAGTCAAAAGCTGGAAATAATCCAGATGTCCTTCAGTGGTGAATGGTTTGACAGTGGAATATCAAGGAATACTACTAACTTTTATTCACAACACCTATCAACCTGGATGAATCTCCAGAGAGTAATGATGAATCAAGAAAGCCAATTTAAAAAACATGGGATACCAAACAATTCCCTTTATATAACACTCCTCAATATGACAGAATTGTAGAAAAGGAAAACAGTTTAGTGGTTGGTTGTCAGGGCTCAAGGTAGGGATGAGGCAGGCAGGGAACAGGTATGGTGATAAGAAAGCAACACGAGGAATCCTTATGGGGATGGAAATATTCTGTATCATGGCTATATCAATGTCAATATCCTGGCTGTGAGATTGTACTACAGTTTTTCAAGACGTCCCATTAGGGGAAACTGAAGGATATAGAGATCACTCGCTATTGTTTCTTACAACTACATATGAATTTGCAATTATCTCAAATTTTATTTATTTATTTGACAGAAAGAGACACAGCTAGAGAGGGAACACAAGCAGGGGGAGTGGGAGAGGAAGAAGCAGGTTTCCCACGGAGCAGGGAGCCCGATGCGGGGCTTGATGCCAAGACTCTGAGATCACCACCTGAGCCGAAGGCAGATGCTTAACGACTGAGCCACCCAGGCGCCCTGCAATTAGCTCAAATTTAAAAAAAATAATCAAAAACTAGTAAATATACTAAAGTTGAAATGAATCCATTTAAAAAAAAGTAAGTGAAATGTTGATGACAAGTGGTACATAGATATGGCAAAACTTTTTAAGGCATCACTCGAATGACTGAGCATGAGAAACAACCCCCAGGAGGATGGTGTGGGGCATGTGATGTCAGAAATCCAGGCTTCAGGGCGCCTGGGTGGCTCAGTCAGTTAAGCGTCTGCGTTTGGCTCAGGTCATGATCCCGGAATCCTGGGATCAAGTCCCACATCAGGCTCCTTGCTCAGCGGGGAGTCTGCTTCTCCCTCTGCCCCTCACCCTATTCTCGTGCGCTCTCTCACTTTCTCTCAAATAAATAAATAAAATCTTAAAAAAAAAAGACTTAAAAAGAAAAAAAAAAGGAATCCTGGCTTCAGGCCTGCCATCAACACTGAATAGATTACAATGCTAGGCAAGCCATCGAAGTCTTCTAAGATAGGAGTGAAATTGAAGATAGATAAAGGACTAAGATATATTTTAAGATAGGAATGAAAATGATCTTTTAAGCCTGCTTCACAATATTGTTATGAGACTCAAGTGAGAAATAGTAGCTATTAATATCAAGGTCCTGTCTCATTCTGAGACTCTCTGATTTCATGTTAAATCAGCGAGGTCCTATCAACACTATTTATTTTAGTCACTACATAAGATGCTGCGTGCAGGTCCAGATGGATATCCTTTCTTCCTCCCCCCATTCCTCCCTCCTACCGTTCCTCCCTCCCTCCATTCTTCCCTTCCTCCCTTCCTTTCTTCTTTCAGCAAACGTGTATTGAGTGCCTACTATGTATCACCTTCAGTGCTGGAGGCACGAGCTACAGAGCCGAATGAGCATAGTCCATACATTGAGAAACTAATATGTACTCTAGTGGGGGTAATAGATAAGCCCCAAATTACTACATGGGGTGGTCATTTCTATTCTACCAAAGTACAAAGGAGGGTTCCTAATTCATCTTGGTGGGTTAGAAAAGGTTCTTTGGAGAAAGGGATATTTAAAATGTATTTTAAAGGTGAGGAAGAAGGAGGAAGAAGAGGAGGAGGGATGGGGCAGGGGAAGAGGAGTGAGCTCTGTGTCTTTCATTATCCAGAAGGTTCTCATGCTTCATCACATGGCAGGAGAGGTCCAAGAGCAGCAAGAGGGAAAGCCCTAATGGGCAAGCAAATCTCTGCTCAGGTCATACCTGTTTCTCTCCCATTGGCCCAAGCAAGTCCCAAGGCCATGCAGGGATTCCAAGGCTGGGGAAAGACTCCAACACTCCACGGGAGGTGCGGTAAGTTCTGTGCTCGTGTTGTAGTCTACCACAGGAAGTGAGCTTAAGAAAAACAGCTGCAACCCCACCGGTCCCTGGACTGCATCTCTCTGGGGCTCCGGACTCCTCTGCCCCTTACCTGCCCTTGGTACCTCTTCGTGCCCCTCAGGATTTATTATTTTTAACTTGATGCACAGCCTCATGCTCCTCTCAGCTTTTCATGCTCCTTTATGGATTGGAGGGCTTCTCCTTTGGCAAGGTCCTCATCTCCCCGAGGCTGCAGACCCTCACCTGCGCAGGAGGACTCTCTCCAGGCTGCTTCTCCCGCTGTCCTCCCTAGATGTCAGGGCTCCAAGAAAGTCCACAGCCAGGGACCCCGATAGGAGAAGGCACACATATTGGTATCATTTTTATAAGGATTGTACACCATTGAAAAAACTCTATTCATGCCTTCCTACCCATCCAATCATGGAGGAAGAGTGTCCCTGGTCCTCAACACAGGCTCACCATGCCACCATTCCCCTTGTCTAGCCCAACCTCCATGCTCTTGGCCCCACTGGGCACACACTGGACCCCGAGCCTGGTGGCCCCACGGTCTACGAGGCCTCTGCTAGATGGATCTGCAGCTTTCTTTCAGGTGCCCCAACTTGGTGATGTCCCTATAAAACCTAGACCTGTGGTACACACCTTCAGGGTTCCAGGTGGCCACAGTCTGTGTTAAAGAGCACACCCCACACCCCATTCTGGCTGGGCCCATTTTTCTGCCTTGTCTCTCTGCCGGGGGAACATATTTAATCATTGAAAACTCACTCCTTTCTGCAGTGAAGTTCTGGATGCTGGGATTCAGCATAAGACATTTCCACAACACACAAATGACATGGATGGCTGTGTTTTCACACATCCTCCCAGGTGCCTGAGCGCCCCTCCACTGCCTCCATCAGAGCAAGGACGGTCACCAGCCATCCTATACATTTCTGTACCGATGCCTCTGCTTCTTGGAAAGCCCCTTAGGGCGTACGAACCCCACAACAGAAAGATGGTGTCAGAACGTTTCCCTTTCCAACACATCCTAATGCTTTTGAGATTCTGGCTTCAAACAACACCAACTCACCAGCAACACCCTCAGCCAGGGGTGTGAAGCCTCCTGGGGTCTGTCACTTGATTGCTGACGTATGTGATGGCACAGAAAGCTGCTTTTTCTGTAACTCATTTGGAGAGATGAGGAACAGGTTTAGCCAAAGTCCTCTGACAGCAACTTAAGAAACTCTGGGATGAGGGATCCCGGATGCTCCCTGATGCTGTTAGCAGTATCCCTTGTGGGTACCAAAATGTGATCTGTAGACAAACAGAGCCTTGTTATAACCCAGACTTCTGCCAGAGAGCATCCTGCAGCCAGCTGGGGCCCAGGGAGTGCTCTGCTGATACGGACCAGATTGCTCTGGGAATTTGAAACCCGGTGTGGGGCTTGCCAGCACCGGGACGGCACCCCCAGACCCAGACAGATATCGATCTACTGGCGTGCCCATTCAAGGGGCTTTGCCCTTCAAGCCTCCTTCACAAAGGTGAGCCTCCTGACTCCGCAGCAAGCAGCCGGTGATTGTGAAAATGCTTTGTTAGCAAAAGCGGGGATGTGCTTGGGAGGGAGGGCGATGAAAAGCAGATGAAGGCAGGAGTCGGTGATGGGGATCCTTCTGGAGAGCATTCCACTCTGGGCAGAGGGGCCTGCCAGGCTGGGGAGGTCTCTGTGTCTCCAGCACCAACTCTAGTTTGGCCCGATTTGTGGGAAATGTTCCCACGTGGGGGGAACATTTTGAGTGCAGGACGGAGAGTTCTGATGCTGGAGCTCGCTGCACAAACACGCAACACCCATCAGTTGGGGTGGGTGACGGCCCACTCCTCCCCAGAAGCATCTGTGGTCATGGACAGGCTCAGCCCCACCCACTGGAGGGGGCGCTCTTACTTTCAAAGAAGTGAAATAAAGACACCCGGTTCCTGCCTTTCCAAAGGGAGCCCTTTCTGCTGCTCTCATCACCTTTTTCCAGCAAGCTCTTATTCACTCCTCAAAGCCCTGCCCAGGGAGCACCTCCTCCGGGAAGCCCCCCTTCCTGACTGTCCAGGCTTTATGGCACTGCACACATCACGTGGCATTGGCACAGGCAGTAGAGGTGCTTCCCTGCCAGACTGGGCACTCCTTACAGGCAGTGCTGATGCTCTGATAAATTGGTGCTACATAAGCATGGGTTCAGTCCACAAATATACATTTTTGCCCTGGTTTCCCTAACTTCAAAATTGTAGAGAGCAATTCATGAGTGTGGTCTACAAAGTGAAGTCTTGTTGCTTCTGATATTTAAAATATTTTAAAATAGCATGTGTGTACCCACCTCTCACCCTCCCCAAGGAGCATCCTGTCCCGAGACCAGATCATCAGCCTTTAAAGACCCAGGGAGGCTGGCCTAGCCTCAGGTCAGGCTGATTGCCTGCCCCCATCTGCCCCGGGGCTGCTTTCTCCTGAGCGTCATTCTTGCTGTTTCACCCCACTCCTGCAATCCTTGAGTAGAGAGTGCTGGGGCTGGGGACACAGGTGCTTAGGGCGCTAGGGCAGGACAGGGGGCAGGGGACGACTTCCCCGGCCTTCCTACAAGCTCGGCAGTGCTGGACCCGTGTTCGGTGGGCCTGACTCCATGTTCAATGACACAGGCAGATGGCTGCTTCTATTACCCACATACACGGGCACACAGACACACTCACACCCACACCCACACATGTTCCCAAGACCTGCCTAAGAAGCTCAGACAGGAGGTATGTCCAGGCTCTGCCACGACTTTTCATGCCACCTGGGGCCTGTGTGGGACCACGATAACCAATCCCTCCTTCTCTGCCTCACGGTGAATTTCCCATCAGGGACCCTGGTGAACCCCTCCTGTCAGCCCTTCAGTAGGGTCCCTGTAATCCACTCCCTAACATCAAGGTTCAAAACAAGAGGGCTGGGCATTTTGACTCCTTCCCATGAATAATATTGGGAAGAATAACCTTCTCCATACAACATGGTGAATATGTATAGTAGGCACTTGCCTGCTAACATCATTACCAAAGGGGCCCTCGGAGGTCATTAAACCAAAGAAGAACAAAAACAGTCTGTTCCCTGCATTTACTCTCACATGTGATAGAGATGTGTGAGGGTGACAGGACAGGCACACAAGCGACATTATGTGTGACCTTCGAATCACGACGGGTGTCACTTTATTCTTGTTGATGACCACTGACTCAAAGATGAGAAGCACCAAATGCACGGGAGTCCCTCATTCCTACACTGTTTCTGTTTGTTTCTCATACAGGTTCTAGTAGGAATGCTAGGGACTGAACTGTGTCCCCCTCCCCCGTCCAGTTCCATATGTTGAAGCCCTAATCCCCAAGGTGACTGCACTGGGACACAGGGCCTTTAAGAAGGTAATATTAGGTTAAATAGGGTCAAAAGGGTGGGGACCTAATCCAATATGACTGGTGTCCTTACAAGAAGAGACGTCAGGGAGCACACTCTCTCCCTGTGCTTTCACTGAGGGGAGGCTGCGTGAGGACCCAGCCAGAAGGCAGCCTTCCGCAAGCCAAGGAGAGAGGCCTCAGGAGAACCAACCAGGCCAGTACCTTGATCTTGGATTTTCAGCCCCCAGAACTGTGAGAGAATAGTTTCTCTTGTTCAAGGCACCCAGTCTGTGGGATCTTGTACCCAGCAGGCTACGGTAAAAATCTGACCTGCTTGTCTGAAGGAAATGATACCCAAGATGCCCAGTGAAAAACTAGGAGAAAAAGAGACCACGTGCCAAATACCACAGACCAAATACCCACAAGGGTATTTGTAGGGGATAATATTCTCAGCTGTTTAGAGATGTTTTCACCTTTCGCTTCAGTCTTTATGGGCTCATACAATGGCCATGAAACTAAAATGCAGGAAGAAAAGGAAGAGTCAGTCCTTGGCTTTTGAATTACAAACTAGATTCATGAAACTCATGGGAGTGACAATAGGGGAATAAAAAAGTATTTTTAGAAATATTTTAAAAATATTGAGAAGATAGAGCCACACTCACAAACAAGTAAGTATCAGACCAGAAACAAAAACCTTGTCTGTAGGGAGACAGACAAAGCAATTTATGTAGTATGTTAGTCGATGAGTGTTACAGAAAAACAAACAAACACACAAACAAAAAATAGAAAAAAGCATGGTAGATCAGGAATGTGGGGCTGAGGGAGAGTAGGTTACAACTTAAATTTGACTTAAAAATAAAGATATTTAATATTTTCTAAGAGATAATGAAAGAAATACTATCAATCAAAACAACAGGTTTACAAAATAAAAACAGGTGACTATGAATCAAAAACAAATGAACGTATAAAAGAAAAATAATTAGATGTCCATGAAATGAAAAACGTAATCCTTAAAATAAAACAAACCTTAAATCTCCAGACCTGTACCTCTGAAACAAATAATACATTATATGTTAAAAAAAAAAAAAAAAGATAGTAGGAAGGGAAAAATGAAGGGGGGTGGAATCGAAGGGGGAGACGAACCATGAGAGACGATGGACTCTGAGAAACAAACTGAGGGTTCTAGAGGGGAGGGGGGCTGGGGGATGGGTTAGCCTGGTGATGGGTATTAAAGACGGCACGTTCTGCGTGGAGCACTGGGTATTATACGCAAACAATGAATCATGGCACACTACATCAAAAACTAATGATGTAATGTATGATGATTAACATAACATAATAATAAAAAAACCTTAAATCTCAATAGATGGGATAAAAACAGGGCACAGTAAAAGACAAAATTAAAAAAAATGGAAGATAGTATTGTAAAACGTATGCAGAATGTCATACAGAAATACACAGCAATCAAAAAGGCTAGTAAAAACTGAACAGTTAAGTAAAGCCAAACGTCGGTAGGGATAAGGGATACAGGTACTTCATACGCAGCTAATGGGAGCATATGCTGTATTGCAACTCTTAGGAAAGGCAGTCTTGCACTAATTAAATTAGACATGTTCCTGAAGATAGGTAGAGGATATAGATGGATAGATAAAGTAAATTGGTAACACATGCTCTAGGCACAAATAGCACTATTCTGCAGCAGTTAGAAGTAAAGAACTTGACGAACACACGGTATGGATGGCTCTTACAAAATACAGTGCTCGGTGAAAAACTAAGAAATAAAATTATCTAAATAACTCAATATTTTTCCAAGCATTAAAAATTCATGTTCAGGAAACAATATGTGTTTTTAAGATCACATGTGAACAAAACGCTGCACATGAAATAGACTGGAGTGGTCCCTCTTGTGGGAGTAAGGAAAGCAAGGGGAATCAGGTGAAACAGAGTAACTGCACGAATAAAACCAGAGAGGCACTTGCATGGGCCAGGCAGCATGAAGCAGGTGTGTGATTACCTTGATCCTCTGTGTCTGAGTGCCAGAAAAAGGGGAAAAGTAAAAAAGGAGAAAGGAAGCATGGATGTTTGGAAGGGAAGTCAAGATACAGGGAGAGGCCTTGAGAATCTCAACATTCATCTAATGCAGTTTCCAGAAGTCGAGGGGAAAGAGGAGTGGCAATGTTTGAAGTGGTAACAGGTGAGAATTTTCAAGAGTTAACAAAGGACGGGACCTTCAGATTGAAAGCACACACTAAGATCAAAATAAACCTATATCTGAATACACACTGTAACCAATACATGAAATGTCAGAAGTAAAGCTGAAATCTCAAAAGTTCACTAAGAGATCGCCCACGAAGGAATCACACGCAGCACCTTCCAACCAGCCACAACAGGGGCAAGAAGACATTGAGGATTATCTTTAAAGGAACTGTCAGCCTAGAGTTCTGTTACCCCGTTAACTCTTATTCCAGAGTACACAAAATAAAGGCATTTTCTGACATATAAGACTAAGGGGTGGTTTACCACTTACTTACCTTCACTGAAAAACTACTAAATGATGAGTTTCAACAGAAAGGAAAACAAATCCCAAGAAGAGTGGGCTACAAGAAGAAATGGTGATCAAGATAGCTGATAAACTATGTTGGTAGATATAATTAACTCTTGATACAAAGATCCATTGATCTAAAACATAGATCTAAACTTATGGAAGGTGAGGGGGCCAGGGTGTTTGTGGGTACTGGAAACACACTGAAGCAATGTGCCTGGGATGCAGATAGAGATACTGAATAATTTTAGACATTGCTAGAAAAACATAAATGTGATTTTGTAAGGTGAAAATTCTAGAGGATACTCCCTCAATAGTAATAGAACTTACAAGTTCCAAAGCAACCAAGTGAGAAAAAGGAAGAAAGAAAGCATTATTAATCCAACAGACAACAGGAAAAGAGAAAAAAAATGTAGCAAAAAAAGGCGTAAGTGGAACACAACATTAAATGACAGAAATAAGCAAAAAAAAAAAATAGGAATAATAATGCATATGAATGAATTAAACTCTCTCACTAGAAAATACAGATAATGAAACTGGATTTTTTGAATTATAACATAAGCTGCTTACAAAAGATTTACCTTAAACTAAACAACCCAGAAAGGGTGCAGATAAAAGTGTGAGTGGGGCAGGAGTGGGGGTGAGGGTAAAACGAGAGAATCTAGGCTAATGCTTACTCCATCGAGGAATTAAGGTCACCACGAACTTACAGACACCTAAAATATAGTTTTGATATATATCAGTTGGATATATGTATTTATAAATACAGAAATACATGATATATATATATACACACACAAAATGAATTATAATGAGTAACTGAAAAATTAATTGCTACAGTGGGGGATTTTAAGAAACTTTTCTCAGAAACTGGTCAAGGTCAAACGAAGACCTTCTTCCAAGGTCAAGAAGACAAATCCTCAACCTGATGGTATGGTGTGATTGTAATACTTCAAAAGCTTTGTGGTTGGCCTCCAAATGTGATGCTTTACTGATCAGGCTAACACCACTCATCTGTCCAGCCATATGGGGCAGGTGCTATGGCAGGTACTGGAGGCCCAGGGGTGGTCAGGGCCCATCATCTGCCTTCCAAGAGCTCACAAACCCTCAAACAGACAAACTTATTAGAGTCAAGGATGGTACTCTGGCTGGCAGAGAATAGGAGGCTTGGGTGATCCAGGGAAGATTCCCGGAGGAAGAGTTGCCTTAGCTAAGCCGTGGAGACAGGTAAGGATCAGCCAGGGGAGGAAGGCAGGTGGGGCCATAGGTCAGGTGGACAGACTCAGAGGTATGAAAGAGTATGGTATGCCAGGCAACTGGGCTGTGTTTCCTGGAACATAGCAGGTGGAGGGGAGGGGAGCAGAGAAGTGAACAGAGGGAGCAGCTCGGTCATAAAGAGATGGGTTGCCTTGATGAGCCATCTGGACTGTCCCCTGAAGGTGATAGGCCAAGAGCATGAGATGTGACAAGCCCTGGGTTTCCCCACGCCTCTGGCAGTGTCATGGGGGGAGAGGGATTGGGGCCAGCAGACAGACTCCGTATGGGCCTGCTGCCACTAGGGGATCCCGTCAATCAAGCAATTCCGTGTTCCCTTGTTTTTCCTTCCCCTCAACCTTTTCCTAGCACATACATTGTGCTAATCCATGCTTGCCACTAGGGGAATGGAGAAAAATAAGAGCTGGCCTGTTCTCCGAGGGTTAATAGTTTAGGTGGGGAGCTTGGCACGTAAGTTAAGTGGTTGCTATATAGTGCAATAAAAGGTATCATGCACTAGTGGCGGGGTGTTTGGGAAGATTGAAAATGAGCTGATAACTCTCCCTGGGAGAAGGAGGGAGGGCTTCCTTGGGGAAGCAGCATCATATGCGCTGAGTCTGGAAGGATGGCCAGGCTCTGGCAGAGGGACCTTCACACAAAGGCACAAAGGCGTGGGCACAGACGGTGGTGGGTGGGGTTATGAGAGTTCAGTGGTGGAGGTGGCTCCATCATCTACATTCTTCACCGGTATGGAAACAGAGAGCCAGACAGGTTAGGCTGCTTGTCAAGGGCTTTGCAGCTTGTGAAGGCTGCCACGATCAGAACCGAGGTCTCCCGACCCAAGCCTTTGCTCCTTACACTACTCCAGCTATATCCCGTTCTTCACTGCTGCCTTAATTTTATTCAAAGAAATGACAATGAAAATGTATTTTTCCGGAGTGACACATTTGGGGTGTGTGCATGTGGGTGTGGGTGTGGGAGTAAATTTGCTGCAAATGAGTGTGGTTCTGGGTGCTGTGTAAGCCAGATATCCATTAGCCGACCTCTGAAACCATGCCTTTGTGGGCGACAGATGTTTGGATTCAATTATGATGATGGGAAAGTTGCTTTTCCTTCCAAGCAAAGAAAGCATTATTTGAGGGTGAAAGGCGGCCATATATAACACTGGTGATGAATATTGTTCATTGTGGAAACACTCTTTAAAAGTGCCCTGTTTAAAAGAGGGTAATGCATTCAGAAGCTTTTAACCCACTGGATTTAATTGCAACTGAGTGCCAAGACAAACCCCCTGTTAACAAACCTCCAGCTTTCTGCTGATTGCTCACACTTGCTCCCAGCTGTGAGTGGAGAATGGCAGTCAGATGCTTGGGTTGCTCACAGTGCATATAAAGATTTCGCATGTGAGCCTCCAGCTGCTGTACAAACAGGAAAATGCCCTCTCGTGGAGAGGGTGTCCAGGCTGGGGGAGGAGGGGAAAAGTAGCAGAGCCCTGCAGGGTCATCTGTGGACTAGCTCCACGGTCTTGCCTGGGATCGAGACTCAGCCAAATAGCCACCCGTCACTGAACGAAATGTGACTCATTTGCAGCTCACCTAGGTTTGTTGAGAATAAATATTTTTCATTAAACATCTAGCATGAGATTTTCATTCATGTTCCAAAGTTGTCCCAAAGGGCTTGGCTTGAGTTCAGCCCTTATTAAAGTACATTTTGTTCATTTTAACAGATATTCATCGACACCAAATATGTGCCAGACACTCTGAGTTGCCCAGTGTTCGTCATCAGAGAGAACTGTAGGGAACGGAACAGAAAAGTCTAGTGCAAAATCTTTTACTGCCCGTCTTGATTAGTTCATCAACCGACATTTTAAGAATTAAGAGCAGATTGAAAAAGTTGAGAGGGGAGGAAATGGGACCATTGTCTCTGTCCAGCTTATGGTCCTCCACGCTCTCTGGCAGCTACAGACACGTGCTGATATCTTTAGGGTGGCATTCAACACTCTCCGTGGTCCACCTCTGGCTCCTTTTCCTACTTCATCTCCACTGCCACCTCTACATTCTTCCAACCTGCAATTACATACGGTGTCTGCTCATGCCATTCCCCCTTGCTAGATGCATTTGTCTTCTTAGATGAGGCATCCTTCGAGACAACACAACAATGTGAACTTTGCCTGGGTAATCCACCTTTGCTTTCCCAGTACTTACTATGAATTGTTCATATTTTATATTCTGAGAGCTCTAGGGCCGTGATGACATCCAAGGAGTAAATATCCCCCATAAAGATTTTAGACTCAGAGTCTGTATGTTTATAACCAAGGAAGTGCATAAGAAGAGGGTAGTAGCATGCCTTTCTCACCTACAGTATATCAAGCCCTTCGTCCACATTCTCTCATTGAACCGTCCTAACAACTGTGTGGAATGGGTGGTTTGTCCCCCTCCCCCATAATAGAGGAAACTTGAGGAAGTTCGCTTGACCAGGATTACGCAACAAAAAATGGTGAGGCAGAGTTGATCCTAGGTCCATCTGCCTGCCTCAACTATACCACTCTAAGTAATAGGCTGAGATGCTACAGCTAATGCTCCCTCCTGGGGGTCTCTCTGCCGTCCGGGAGTAGAAGGGACCCTCTGTGCTCCCAGTCTAGAGTCACTGCTTTGATAGTGGGTGGCCACACCATTCATGAGCATCATTCTGTGCACTCACTGTTGTGGCTGAGACAACATACCGTAGAAGGACAAAGCAAGTGTTTGGCTGAGCATGTTTTCAGCTCTCCTCTAGTTTGGACAGTCAGAAAGAAAAGTCATTTCCAGATGCTCGGCTGGCTTTCCTGGGCTCCTTGGGCTGCTCTTAGGAGGTCAGTCTGAGCCTTCACTAGATCCAAACAATGCTGCCGATTCGATCCTTGGAAATTGCACTCTGCCACAATGGCCCACTCTGTACTGCTTCCGGAGGGACCGGAAGAGAATGGGAAGTGGTCATCAGTGAGCCTGGCTCATCTGAGCTGCAGGCCGACCTCAAAAGGATCTTGCTGTTAGTTTAAGAGCATCCTGATGGCAAAACTGTCACTGGGCAGCTCAGAAAAGCAGTTAGGTGAGGGCAGCCCAGAGCGGCCACCCCACCTGACCGCCCCAAAGCCGCCCTTGAATGTGGGGGAGCAACCTCGTGGTTGAGCAGGTTATATTCTGGGAGCTCAAGGCACAAGCTTGTCCGAGGGAGGACCCTGCTATGGGAGGTGAATTCATTCCCATGGCAAATCTTTTCAAAGATTAGGTGGTTATAAATTGAACTTGCAATTTGATGTACACTGACAAGTCACCTTACTCAACCCAGTGTGGGTGAGAAGGTGTCATACACCTGGCTGGAAGGCCCTTCTCCACGGACCTCACCCCCGCCCATTCGATGAGGAAATGGAGACCTTGTCACTTGCTCAGGTCACATGTGAGGGATGGCAGAGCTGGACTGTGAACTTGGGCCCCTCAACTCCTAAAGGATACTGTTCTGGGTAACTTGTGCTGTTTCCCAGGAAAGGAGCAGGGCTGCATGGGCTCAGGGGCCTGGGGGCGGTGGTGGCGGCGGGTTTATGGGCTCCACTCCATTTGTGTATGTGTGTGTGTGCTTTAGTGTCACCATGCCCCCAGATCCCAGAACATGTCCACATTTCAAAAACCCCATCACACAATTGGCACATTCAAAGAGGCTCGGGCTCCAGTAGGGACTTCAAAGGGCTTTACAAAAGTTCTCTTATTTGGTTTATAGGTCTCTAAGGCTTCATGTGTTTTTATTTTTTTGCACCAAGTGGTGGAGAATGTAATTAAACATGAACATTAACATGTCAGGTAGTAATTAGCAAAGAAAAAGGGCCTGTGCTGCCTACCAGGGGTCCTCCTCCTTCAGGCGGATTAGACTGAGCAGGGCATGGCCCCCCGGAGTTTAGACTGAGCCCAGACCTCCCAAAGTCCACCACACCCACCCACAGTGGGGGTCATCAGGGCCTACCATGCTGGGGCCAAAAGATCATCTATTCCTGTGCATTGATGATTATTACTAGGTACCTGCTCTGTGTCAGGACCTGGGCTGGACTTGGGGACAACAGAGGCCACAGACCTAGCTCCAACTCAATGAGGCTTCACCAGGACTCGCCAGGACCTTGCCAGGATCTCACCAGGATCTACCAGGACCTCACCAGGACCTCACCACGCCTTCCCAAGCCTTACCAGGCCTCAACAGAACCTCACCAGAACCTCATGAGGCCTCACCAGTGCCTTACCATGCCTCCCCAGGACCTCCTCAGTCCTCAGCAGCACCTTACCAGGCCTCATGAGAACCTCATCAGGCTTCAACAGGACCTCCCCAGGCCTCCCCAGGCCTCCCCGGGCCTCCCCAGAGCCATCAGGACCTTGCTGCCTCTTCAGCTTTCACTCCTCCTGCCCCTCACCACTGTTCACTCTCCACTCCTCCAAGCGTGTGTGGTTCACCTCCACGGGGGCTCAGTCTATCCTGTTCCCTCTGCTAGAAGGCTTTCCCTCACACTACCTACCAGCTCCTACGAGTCTCTCAGGATTTGACTTAAAAGCCACCTCCCTAGAGAGCTCTTTTCTGACTCATAATCCTATTAAACACTCCTGCTACCCCATCTTTTTCTCTCAAGGCACCATATACTCCGTTCCTTCACGACACTTACCACAGCTTGTAAATCTATTGTGTTTATTCTTCGACATCCCCTCCCTGCCTACAGCTACTCATTGGCGGGGGGGGGGGGGGGGGGGCAGTGGATGAAACCAGGGCATGGGGATCCACGGCCATTCGTGACAGCTGTAGGCTCTGCTAGGAGGTTAGGTCAGTCCTGAGCAGGCAATGGGCTCTGTCGCCCCTGTAGCCAATGGCAGTGGGGTGCTCTGTTCTTTCTTGCCCTTCTGTCCCTGCTGCCTTCCTTCAGCCAGGCCTCCCTTGTTCCTGCTGGAGTGTGGCCACAGCCTCATCCCCTCTCCCCACCCCAAGCCTCCCCTACACCCTCTGGGAGAGTTCCCCATGGCTGCCAAGTCACAGTTCCTACAGCAGAGTCTGTTTTAAATCCTTTGGTGGCTCATTCTGTGCTTCTACCATACAGCTAAGCCCCTTCTCCCAGCACTTCCCTCGAAGGCCACCAACAAGGTGTCCTGAATATTCCGTGTGTGTCCGCTACACTTCCCCACCTTTACCTGAACCCCCTCCCCAGTGGCCCCCTGGGTCTCACCAGAGGCTGTCTTGCCTGCCTGAAGACAAAGCTCCAACATCATCTGGGACATGCCTGAGTGTCCCCTGCTCTCCAAACTAGCTAGTGGTGATAATTATTAGTGCATTTTCCCTACTCGCTGGGCTGAAAGGGGATGAAGGCCCTGAAGGCAGGTTTGGCCCATCACAGTGTGGTTTTGAAATCTGAGCTCTAGGTTACAGTTCAGACCCTACTTCAGAAGGAGACCAGGCATAACTCAGTGTTTGTGTTTCACACTGTCACAAAGGTGTGACCCCAGCCACCGCCCAAGTGTGTGCTCTCGGGAACCCTGACAGGGAAGGCCTCCTTTGGCAGCTTTCTGCTCCTGTTTCCATTCCTGACACAAACCAGGAATCCTCACATCTTCTCTGGACTCCCAGAGGTGTATCCAGAGTGAAGAGAGGACTTTCTGCACAGGCCATTTCACGGAAACGTAATAGAGTACATGAAAGCCACTCCTCTAAGATGGTCAAAAGCCATAGAATCCCAGAAAGACCCCTGGGCCCAATGTTCTAGCTTCAGCTCCTCCTCCTGTGTTCGGCATGGGGCCTTGGGGAACAGGGGCTCCTGCCCTCACGAAGATCACCTTCTAGTGAGAAAAGGAAGCAGATATTAAATCAAAATGACCCCCCCCAATGAAATAATACAGCTGTGGAAAATGCCATAACAGAGCGTATCTGTTGTGTGCGTGTACACGAACACACATTTGAGGACTGTTTCCTCATCAGGGAGACCAAGTATCTGAAGAATGAGATAGAAAACCATGTGAAGAGAAGGAAGGAGAACTGAGTGATGACAACAGCATAGGTAAAGGCCCTGGGGCAGGTGGGAGTGTGGTGATGATTCAGGAGAGAAAAGCCTTGGGAGGCTAGAGAGGAGGGCAGGGCAGTCCACAGATAGACTCTGGCCAGGGGCAGGGATTTATTTCCATCCCACAAGCAATAAGAAACCCAGAAGGGGTTGAGAAAGGAGCAGCCCACTTAGAGTGAGGTGTCGCTGCCGCATGGGAAGTGGGTGTGGGCCTAACACAGGGGTGTGGATTTAGGCTAGGATGGAGGGTGTGGGCATGGAGGAAGGGGTGACACATTAGCCCTGGGACGGGTTGGGCATGGGACTTGGGAGAGCAAGGTGCCAAGGGTCACGGGGTCTCTGACGCACTTGTTCGAGGATGGTGGTGCCCTCTGCTGACCTTGGAGAAGCCAGTGCTCCAGCAGGGGCCATCCTCCCCACCACCCCCACCCCGTACCCCCGGGCAGTGAGGACTCCTCCCCTCTGCCCCTGCTCTTGCTCCCATCTCTCAGCTTCCCTCCTGTTCTCGGCCTCCTTCCCCCGTAGGACGCCGACCACCTGGGTTCCCACGTCCTCTTCTGCCCCCAGAGCAGCCCCGTAGCTACCCCACAGGCAGGCAGCTATCCTCACTTGGCAAAGAAAGAACCAGAGGCCCAGAGAGACTGTGGCCCGACCTCAGCTGGGCCACCCAGGCAGGCAACAGCAGCTCTGGAACTTCTGCCCCCACAGCGTGCCTCCCTGAGGAGGTGGGCCAGACCCCAGTGAGCACAGGGTTTTCTTGCTCTGGACACTGAAGACCGAGTGCAGACCCCCAAGACTGCTAAGCAGTGGTCTGGGCACTTACCCAGCTGACTTGGGCAGCTGGGGGT
Source organism: Zalophus californianus (assembly GCF_009762305.2). Lineage (NCBI taxonomy): Eukaryota > Metazoa > Chordata > Mammalia > Carnivora > Otariidae > Zalophus > Zalophus californianus. Next base: position 46,409,570 of record NC_045609.1, read on the forward strand.
GGTGTGTTGGTCCCCGACATGCTCTAGGCTCGGGGAGGAGGGCTGCCTGGCTGGGGTCCTGGGCACAAAGGACCAGGCCTGCTGGGCATATTTGTTGGTTGAGAAGTAAAAATGGAATATTGTTTGTTGGATATTGTTTTAAAAACCCACCCTCTGACAAGGCATAGAGGTCTATGGTATATGGCTGTCTCGTCCTGCGGTGAGCTCTGCCTCCTTGGCCTGCCCTGTCTTTTGTGTCTCGGAACCATGAGGATAAGATCATCTGACAAGTGCGTAGGGACGGCAGCAACCCTCAGAAGGACCTCCCTAAATTGCTGGTGAAGGACGTCTCATGGCCCTTGCACAGCAGGTAAACGTCCCCCATACTTAACCTGCTTTTCCTTCGGTTTCCCTGTCAGATTATTCACCTGGGATGGCTTGTGAGTAATGTGCACTTCAGCCACTTCCTGCATCTGGAGAGCGTAAGGGGGGGATTTCAAAAATGAAATATGTCAGGCTTAAAATGCACCACATCCTCTCACCCCCAGGCCCTCCCACCGTTGGTGGCACTCTGCCCTGAGAGGTCTCTCCTCCGCTCTGCCGGGCTGGGCCTCCTCCGCTCTGTCTCCAGGCTCCAAAAGAGGGAGAGAAAGAGCCATGGAACCGGCCTGTCGGAGGGCAAACCCTGAGTTCAAGTCCCGGTCCCCCAGATCCTTGGACGAGCCCGCTGCTCTGCGTCTCCTGTGTGTCATCTGTAAACTGAGGTGACCTCCGTGCCTGCCTCACAGAGACGTGGTGACCGTAAATGAGCTCATACCTGCGGGACGGGGCCTGCGCAGGGTAAGAGGAATGCACACGTTAGTTGCTAATTTCTCAAACACATTCTAGGTGTCGGGCACAGTGTAATTTACGCTCCGTACTTGTCCTGGCGAATCCTCTCCACAGGCAGGGGGGTGGTGACCATTGCTGCTGTGACTCGCTGGTTAGCTTCTCTCAGTTGCACAGTGGCTGGGATGGCCCGTCCTTCAGCTTTTTGGTGAGGCACAGCTGGGTTGGCTCACATGCCAGGCGACCTTGGACTGTCGCTGAACTTCTCAGGGGCTCCATTCTCCATCTGCATAACGGGTAGATCATGGAATAAGGAGACGGTGCTACCGACTTTGGAGATCACTGTGCGGATTCCTGCTCAAGATTTGGAGAAAACAGGGTCCCGGTGACTGCAGAGTCCTGAACGACGGGGCCCTCGGGACTCAGGCAATTCTCATCCACAAGCCTCCGGCTTCAGGGAGGGAGAGTGCCCAGGCTGTCTGCAGCCAGGATCACACACATGCACTGTCCCTGGGACCCCTGTGGGGTGGGCTTTCTGCCGCCTCCCGGGTAGGCTGCTCGGGACTTGGGGAGGGCCCTCTGGGTCCACTGGCTGGAATCCTTGGGCATGTGACCAAGCTTCTCTGGACCTGATTTTCCACGCTGGCCTCGCAGGGCTGCCGTGAGGATGAAGTGTGTGCCTGGCACTTGGCACGAGCTTGGTAAACAGTGGCCCTTTGTGCTATTCTTTTCTGAGGGAGCCTCTCCCTACCAGCTCACTGCCCCCTGCAGATCCTGCCAGCTTTCTGGGCTGACCCCTGTTGGTTTTGTTGCCGGGGGAGGGCTGGCTACCCAGGTCTCACGAGAGTGGGGGGAGCAAGAAAGAGACATCATGGCCCCCATCCGCCCCAGTGGGACAAGAGAGAGAGAGACCAGACATCTGCTCTCAGATTTGGTAAGGACTGTAGAGACCCCTTCCTCAGAGGGGAAAACAGAGGGTGGGAGAGGGCCTGTCACTTGTCCCAGGCCACAACTGTGCCAGTTGCTGGGCTCAGCAGGTCCCAGGCCTCATTTCCTAGTGCTTGGCCCTTTCAGCTGGAGACGCTATTCCAGAATCCTGTGTCTGCATTCATCAGTGCCTTTTCTTGGTCCTCAATATACTTTCCTCATTGAAGTCAGGGGTACTGGAAGGAGCTCAGCCAGCCCTGCTGGGGCCCTGTCCTCAGACCACAAATCACAGCCCAGAAATCCTAGTGACCAGAAGAGAAACACGGTCTTGGGCTTTCTCCTGAGCTTGGGTAAAAATTGCACTTGTATTTTCTCTTTCTCTCCTTTCTTTTTTTGGCCAGGCATAGAAATGTGTCAACACATTTTTTTTTTTTAAATAATCACTGAGTTATTATCCTAAGCTTCAGCAGTGTGGGGTAGGATAGGCTGTTGTGTTACTAAAACTTTGATTACAGAGTAAACTTTGCTCTGCAATGTGGTAAGTTGTTTCTGGAACTATAGCACCTCATGGGAGAATTGTTTTAGGAATCGTGTTCTCCGTGTGGAGGGCCTCCTGAGGAGGGACCTTTGGTGGGGCCAAGAGTCCTGGACACACCCAGGGGTCCATAAGCCTGCAGCTTGAGGCCACTGGGCGTCAGGCTTCCCTGCCTGGAGGAGAGCAATGTCCTTGGTCAGGGGCATCAGGGGACAATTCCTGAGAGATTGTGGTTGAACTAGCAAGGCAAGAACAGGAGAAGGGCAAGACGCCCACAACGTGCTGGCCTCCACCGGGGACCTTCTTGCGTCCCCCCCATGGCGTCCATCATCCTCAAATCAGCCCCAGTGATCTCCGTTCAATGGAAGAAGGAAGGTGTCATTTGCTGGCCACAGACACTCCGTTAAGAGATGGGCGAGCCCCCAAAGCTGTGACTTCATGAAGCAAGGTCCACTGGTTGGTGTGGGAGAGAAAAGCAAGTTGACAAAATCTGTTTGTTTGTTTGTTTGTTTGTTTGTTTGTTTGTTTTCAGGACAAATGAGGGGGGCAAACCTAGGATGGCAAGGGGGTTAGGAGCACTCCAAGCTTAGGCCCAGCCTCTCTCACCCTTGCAGAAGGGCCCAGGCATGGGAGAGAAACTGTTCTGCAGGGCCCAGCTGAGACATGGCGTCAGATTCTAGGAGGAGCTGGGATGAATGTGGGGCATGATGACTTGGCAGCTTCCCAGACCTGAGGTCCCCAGCCCTTAGGAAGAATGGCCACCCCAGCTGATTTCTTGGCCTTTCACCTCACCTCTTGAAGAATCTCTAAGCCAATGTGGAAGCACAGATGGGGGGAAGGGCAGTTCCCACAGTGTCCGCAAGAACTCCCAGAAGGTGCTTCCCGTGACATGGTGGACTTCTGTGCTTGCTCTCGGGCTGCCCCAGGGACGTCAGAGAAGCGCTCATTCCCTTTTGAGGTCCGGTCTCTCAGGCGCATTCAGATCCTAGAAGCTCACAGAAGTTTATCAGCAAATCCTCTCTACCTGCCTGTATCTATCCCCATGGAGACCATCTGGGGACAGACCCACACAGTCTCAGATGCCACTGTCAGTGCAGATGATGCTCCCAGCAGTCACAGAGCCAGAGCTGTTGCCCAGAGCAATGCTAAACATGCAGGAGTCAGCCTTTCTATGGTCTCAACTGTGTCCTAAACCTTTCTCGTCTGGGATCCCCAAAATATCTTTTGAGTTTCCTTGGGATTGGTTGTCTAGGAAGAGATCTTTGTTCCGAAACTACGAGAGTCATGAAAATCATAGGAGGAAGGGGCAGAAAGCTTCACAGGTGCAGACACTGTACATTTATGGCCAGAAATTAAGGAGTCTGGGCGGACTGAGGGTGAGGTAGGGTCTGGCCTCTGCCTAGATTAGGGGGGTTGGCCGGTTCTTTTTGGGAATCCAGAGGTAAAGTTATCAGGCAATCCATCTCCCTGCCTCACTGTTTTAATGAAAAAGCCTGAACTGAGGGCTGAACAATTCCTCTGGGCAGATAAGCGAGGCCACAGGACAGAAGCCCAGACCCTGGATGAGCGTAGTGAGGAAACGTTATCAAACAGATGGGTCCATTTCTGCTCCTTTCTTTACATCTGTCAGAACCCTGAGCCATGGGGCAAGGTGAGACTCAGGTCTGGAATGTTCAGTGACTTCAGAAGCCGGTTAACGACAGAGGACCAGGTGCAGACTCAGCCAGCTAGGTGGCTCCACTCATGTCTACCCAGGGAGCCAGGGGCAGGGTGAGAAGGCACTGCTAGGTGAAGGGGTGTCGCTGCCGGACCCTCACAACCCGCTTGCAGCCAAAACCCACAGAAGGCGCAGTGTCAAGCCCAGCAGATGGCCTGCCAAGCCCAAGAGGCCTGATGAGCGATAACCAGACAGAGGCAGCCCAGCCCGGCCTGGCATTCAGGCTCCAGGCAGAAAACCAAACAAAGCCAGAGTGGGTTGGGTTTCTCCCAGGGCCACTCTCTCCTGTGGTCGGGAGAAAGAATGGGTTCTTGTGAATTCAGGCAGGAACCGGGAGTCACTGATACTTGTTTTATCTGAGCTTTGTGTGAAGGGGCTACAATAAAGACTTAAGAAAGCAAAGGCGTCACCTGGACAATCAGGCCCAGTTCTGGGTCTTCCTGCAAAGACAGCAGGACGGGGCACAAGAGCGCCAGCTCTAGGAGGGCTCAGACATTCCTCAGCAGCTCGTCGGAAGGTCCTGAGGGGCTCTAGCCTGGAGAAGAGCAAATGCAGTGGGAAGTCTGAGGCAGAGGAGAGAACAGACCTGTTTCTTAGGACACCCAGAGGACACCCAGAGGTCAAGTTAGGGCCCACAAGTGCAAGTTACAGGGAGCCTGGTTCCCGTGGGATCGAAGTGTGTCACTGAGGCTCACCCAGAGAAGCAGAACCAGTGAGAGATACGTGTTTTGTTTGGTGGAGGGGACTGACAGCCCTGTCATGGAAGGTGTCTGCTAGACCGGTCTCTGCTATGCGGTCTCTGCTAGGCTGCCGTCCCCACAGCTGCTGCTAGAAGCTTGCAGTCCCTGTGGCAGGCTGTCAGGAGGGGGAGGGTGCAACAAGCAGGCCAGAGCCTACTAGCGGGAGCTTGGGCTGAAACCGTGTCCATCATGTGGCCCCAGACCTGGTGACAAGGGTGACCCGGGTCCTCCATCGTGGGGTTGGGCACACACACACCTGGCCCATAGCAGACTGGGCTGTGGCTTCACGGATGTCTGCCACTTCCCAGCAGACCTTCTCAGCCTCTCAAGAATCTTCCTGGAAGCCACCCTATCCAGAAACATAGCTGAAAATAAGTTCTGGGAAATGCAGCCAAGCTGACACGTTCCAGAGCCGTCGCAGTAAGGAAGACCCTTCATGCTGTCGGAGCCGCCCTGAGGTGGAGTGGGCGGCCTCTGGAGCACCTGCTTGGAACTCATGGCTTAGGGTTGGCCCACAGGGACATGAACCTGCTCTTCTAAGCAATCCCCTAAGGGGCCTCTGATGGAGGGAGGGAGTGGGGGTTTTCTGGAGTGAGAGTCAGGTAGAGAGCAGGAGTCCCCGCCAGCCACCAGCCCCCACCAGCCTGGTGGTACCAAGGATGCAGCCATGTCTGAGCCTCCACGTGTGGGTGTGGCAGCCACTCTGGGCTCCCAGGACCGCAGCCTGGACGGACACCACTGGAATCCAGGCTTTCCCACCTTGAAATCTCAGGTAGTACCTAAGCTGGCTCTGCCCCAACCCCCCTCAGTACCCCCTGACTCTGAGCTCAGTAGGCCAAACCCTGGCCAGTCCGAGAGCCACAATCCTGGGTGGGAGGTACGGAGACATTAGCTGCTCCTGGGAAAAGGCCTCAAAAATCCCACAGCAGGAACCCCTTGGAAGGAACTCTCCTGGTGAGGGGAACATTTGTTTATTGATTTAAGGAAAACTGTTGGAACTAATTACATCTCTCCCCCAAACTCAAATACAGCACTTGGCTACCTCCACACACAATAAAAAAGCGTCAGCCAGGCTGGCCCCATCCATCTTCTGCTTCCCAATTGGAGATGATGGGCACCTCCCAACCTCAGTTTTCATACCTGCCGATGAGGAGAATAAGGGAGTAATCAGTGCCCTGCACAGGACCGGCTGCATGAGCTCCAAGACCCAGCGGAAAATGAAAATGCAGGGCCCCTTGTACAAAAGTCACTAAGAATCTCCAGACGGTAACAGCAGAGCATTAAAGTGTGCACAGAGCCCCCTCAACTCAGAGCCCAGTGGGCCCAACCCTTCCATGCCCGTGGAGCTGGCCCTGCCCACGCATATTCATTGCCCACGGCGGTATTTCTGAAGCTTGTAAAATGTGCTGTCCACTTGAAAAAAAGAGAAAAAGAAAAAGTCTACGGCCCCCAGCCCTCCATTCACTGCCCTCCACAGGGCCCTTGGCCTCTTCTGTCTCCATGCCTGCTCCATTAGTACCAACCCCTTTGCATTTCTGTGAAGGCCACGTGCGTCTCCTATCTCTGGACCTGCGCACATGCTGTTCCTTCTGCCCGGAATGCCCTCCCCAATCTTAAATAGCACTGAAAACATTGCTATTCCCCTCTGCAATCCAACTCCTGCACCACCTCTTTTGAGAAGACTTCTTAGATTCCCAGTGGTTATTGTTAATAATAATAATGAATAATAATAATAAATAACTTGCATTGAGTACTAACCATGGGGTAGTCCCTAGCATAAGTTTTTAACAGGTATTAACTATTTATATTTCCTGGAACCCTGGAGCCAAATGTATTCTATTCTATTATTTATTATATCATATTATTTTATCTCATATAAGCTGACATGGGGCTTAATCCCAGGACCCTGGGATCATGACCTGAGCCTAAGGCAGACGCTTAACTGACTGAGCCACCCAGGTGCCCTTGTTTTTTTTTAAAGATGTTATTTGTTTGAGAGAGAGAGAGAGCAGAAGCAGGAGAGGCAGAGGGAGAAGCAGCCTCCCCATTGAGCATGGAGCCCGATGTGGGGCTCAATCCTAGGACCCTGAGATCATGACCTGAGCCAAAGGCAGACGCTTAACCAACTGACTGAGCCACCCAGGCTTTAATTTTCAAAAGCTGAGTTATATTGTTTCTCAGCCTGGATTTCTTGGAGTTTATCTTGTTTTGAGTTTGCTCAGCTTTATAAAGCTGTGCCAACTTTGAAAAACTTTCAAGCCAGTATTTCTTCAAAGACTTTTGGCCCATTTCTTTCTTCTTTTCTTCTGAAATTTCAGTAATAAGAACATTGGATCTTTCATTATTGTCCAACAGGTCTCTGAAACTCTGTTCATTTTTTTTTTTTTTTTGGTCTATTTTATCTCTGTTGTCAGATTGAGTAAATTCTATAGAGCTGTCTTCAAGTTCATTGATTCTACCTTATATCATTTCCACTCTACTACTGAGTTCATCTAGCAATTTTTTTAAGATTTCTGTTACTGTATTTTTCAATTCCATAATTTTTATTTGGTCCTTTTAAATAAGTCCTATTGGTTTGCTGAGATGTCCTATTATTCCATTTGTTTCAAGAAATTTCATAATTGATTATGGAAGCATTTTTATGATGGTTGCTTTGAAATACTTGTCAGATGATTCCAACAGTTGATTCTTCTCAATGTTAAGGTCATTTGATTATCTTTCTCATTCAAGTTGTGATTTCCAGGTTCTCACTGTAATGGATGATTTAAAGTGTACCCTGAACACTTTGGTGACTCTAATACTCTTAAATTCTACTTAAACATTTTGTTTGAGCAGGCAGTGTCCCTGTTTATGTTTAGCCTAAAGGCCTGGCCTACTTTGTCATCTGTGGTATTATTTTTATTTACTTAATTTATCTCATTTTTTCTGAGGCTTCCACTGTTTTCTGCTGGTGCTACCTGAAGGGAGGGAAGAAGCAATTTACCCAGACTGAATGACCTGGTACCACTACATGGTACCACAGAAGTCCAGGAAGTCTCTGGACTGCATTTTGGGGAGATCTCTCTTGCCTATGGTGGATGGAGAGCACTTCCCGGTCGGGTGCTTATTGTGACAGGATCCTCTTGCTGGTGCTACCCTGTACCTCAGTGTCTCTCATTCGGGGAGAGGAATCTTGAGCCTGAGGGGACAAAGAGGCTTCCAGAGTTGGGAGCGTGTCATCGCGGTATCTCTCCGCCAGTGCCACCGGGCTTTCTGGAATCTCCTGGGGGAGGAGAATCTTGGACCCAGTAGGGAAAAAGAACACTTGTCAGCAGGGTTTGCCTGGGGTAGTGCCTGGAGGGACCCCCATTTGGGGACAGGTCTGTTGGGTGGCCTTCTGCTACTAGGCCGGCTGCTGAGAAATACTAGGCCTGGATCCCCTTCTTTCGTATGAGGGGGTTGCCAGACCCATGTCATGTTGTTCCTCCCACGCCGAGGCTCCTAAACAGGTTGCCTTCCCCTTTCCACCTTTCCAAATTCTCCTTTGGTTGTCTCTTCGTTGTTTTCAGGGTTTATTGTTGTCCTTAGTGGAAAGGAGCAAGGAGAAACAGGTCTATGCCATCTTGTCCAGGAGAGAACATCTAATGTTCTTTTTGTTATGATTTTTAGCTGAACTTTCTTCTAAAAGAAAGTACACAAAGTGAAGATTTTGGGGAGTCAGTAACATGGTATTCATGTCCAAAAGTAGCTTCCCTTACCAATGGAAACAAAGGAAAAGTCAGCCACAACATCGAGGTTTCTGACACCCTGCTGGTTATAGTAGAGTGGCAGAAGAAAAGCGGAGTGGGTTGTCATGGTGATATGAGGATGGGAACATTTAGAGGAATGGGATAGCATTTTTACTAATGAAATCACTACGAAGAGAAAGAAGGATAGAGATGGTTTTTATGGTGTTTGAAATGATGCTACCTAACAGGTGTGAATATCCCAGGGGCTTTGGATCCTAAAATGACCCACAAATTTTCCTACCTGGGAGCTTATGAAAATATGCATAAATCTATTGAGAGTGGGAATTTGAGTAGACTTTTGGCCTTTACATATAATCCACAGATTTCATGGCTGTTGCATGCTCCTCTATAAATGAATCTCTTTCTGTAGTCTTGTATTAGTAGTGTTTACAACCAGATGTAGTGAGACTGGCAAAGCAAAGTTTATCCCAAATAACAAGTATTCTCAGAAGTGCTAGGTGGGAAAATGTCCATGAAACTCATGTCCTTAAAACCAGGACCTGGAGTCTCTGTGGATAGGTACTACTAAAATATTTAAACTGAAGCAAACATTCAAGATTTATTTTCCAGACACCTTCAAATCAATCCATTTTTCACTGTGTGGTTTGCAGTTTACTCTGGCTCTTTCTGATGGAAAAACTTGCTCACTAAGTTGTGAACCATACATCTCACATATCAGTAGGTTTGACCTTTCTGTGATACTTCTATCACATACACAATGTAAGAAAATTTGGTAACAATTATTGATGACAGAAAAAATATTGTTGAACTAATATATAAATGAATTAAGGTTTGTATGAAATTATAATCATTAGTTTACTTATGAAAGTTTTGAAGAAATTAGAAACCAAAGAAAGCACATAATCTAAATCTTGTGACAAAAGTTTTAACTTTTTTGTTTGCTGAATCTTTTTCCATTAGCTAAAATGTAACTTTAGAGTTTTAGAAGTCTTTGTCAGAAAAATGGAGTTGGACATAGGCTCTGGCTGAAATGACATTCTTATTAGTTATGAGAGTTTTTTTTTAAAGATTTTATTTATTTATTTGACAGAGAGAGACAAAACGAGAGAAGGAACACAAGCAGGGGGAGTGGGAGAGGGAGAAGCAGACTTCCCGCTGAGCAGGGAGCCCCATTCAGGGCTCAATCCCAGGACCCTGGGATCATGACCTGAGCCGAAGGCAGACGCTTAAAGACTGAGCCACCCAGGCACCCCAGTTATGAGAGTTATAAGGAGGACACCTAGACCGTATGTCCAAGAGGCAAATAACCATTTTAAAGGCATTATAATTCCTTAGCAAAAGCACCTGTGAATATTAGGTGTTGCCAAATGCAGGTGTGGCTGATATCGCTCAAGCTGGTTCGATGAAACTCATAAAGAGACAGGATAGTCAATAGGACCATTCACAAATACTGCAGCTTTCCACCACAAGTATGTGCTAAAATTTGTTTCCCTGCCCCCATGTAAAGTAACATATGGCCAAATGACTTGCTTGGACAATGAAATGTGCAGAGCCCTTAAAAAACTACAAAAAATGCCCTGTTCTTTTTCCTCTGTCTCAATGCTTATGAAAGCCCATATAGAAAAGTAGTCTTGATAACCTCACATCCTTGAAAAACTACAATGAGCATAATTCCCTGCCCTGAATTTGACATGTTATATGAGTGAGAAACAAAGTTGGTTGTGTTGAATCCCTGTGATATAGGCATTGTTTGTTACTGAAATGTAACCTGGACTATGACTGATACAAGGTTTAAGGTTTATTCCAGTGTTGGTCTGGAAAGCTGTTACTCTCTACTTTGGTAAGTAACAAGAAAACAAAATTCATTAACCCAAGAACTGCTAATTAATTAAGTCCCATCTTCCATAATTTCTTTATTGCTTCAAATTTTTAATCATTCAAATATTTAATCACTGTACAAATATTAGTGAGAACTTGTAATGGGTCTAATACCATGACCAATATATTCATGTAGAAAACTAGCATGGGTCTATAGCCCATCGTTTGCCCACATCTAGGAGTCATTCACTCATTCATACTTGGAGAAGGCATATGATCCCCCTGATTGATGGTAGGAACAAAATGGGACCACCACAATGAGGACTGAGCATCAATTGATAACACTCAGGCAAAGATAGGTCATTGGGGTTGTCAAACCCCACCACCTGAGTCCCAGAGTCTTTCATTTTGCTCTTCCCAATCCCCAGGGCTACTTGACCATTACACATATCATTATGCCTATCCTAACAAGGAACCTTCAAGTTTAAAACACTTAGACGAATTCCTGGCACAGAGTTAGCTGCCTATATATATAAGTCATGAGCATCACTATTCATATTATTATTACTGCCCCATTTTTAGATGAGAAAACTGGATCGCGAAGGGATTAGTTAATTGGTCTAAAGTCATAAGCTTGTAAGTGACTAAACTAGGACTTTAAATCAGGTTTTCTCAAAGCCCATGTTCTTTCCACAACACCAGCTACCTTTCTAGTAGCTCACATCTGAGCTACAGAGTGACCTCTCTCCAAAAACAAATGTCAAGGAGGCCAAAGGAAAGGCAAGTGGAAATGGTCAGAAAAAGAAATCATTGAGCTCTTGAACCAAAATGTAAAAATAATCAGGCAGGATTTCTGTTTCTGATCATCACAGAGTAACTGGTTCCAAGTTCGTCCTCCTGCAAAAAATAATTATAACTGTACAAAATATATGATGAAACAATTTTCAAGTGTTAAATCAAAGAAAGTGCAGGCCTGTGATGTGCAAGAGAAGGGAACACATGAAGTGAGCTCCACATTCACCCTGTTTTCTGTCTGAACACAGCTTTCAAACATCAGACAGAAAGGCAGAAGTGGGGTGCAAGCAGAAAATATTTCACTAACCTGAAGAGGCATAAATGAGAGAGGGCATTCAAGTTGCTAAAGTGGCTAGAATTTGTGGGGCAGAGCATTGGACAAAAAGGAGTTTCCCAGTGAGCCCCAGAAGTCTGCATGGGGGGCGCCTAGGTGGCTCATTCAGTTAAGCGTCTGCCTTCGGCTCAGGTCATGATCCCAGGGTCCTGGGATTGAGTCCCACATCAGACTCCCTGCTCAGTGGAGAGCCTGCTTCTCCCTCTCCCTCTGCCTGCTGCTCCGCCTACTTGTGCCCTCTCTCTATCTCTCTGTCAAATAAATAAATACAATGTTAAAAAAAAAAAAAGTCTGCATGAGGATCTCCCACAGGTCTCTTGTGAGGTCCAGGCTGTGAATATGCAGGATGAGATTCCAGATGGCCTGGAAGTGAGCACATGCTATGGGACTGAGAGCTGAGTAACGGTGAGAGCTGTGCAGAGCTAGGAGCCTCCACAATTCCAACCAGTCAGAGTTCAGATAAGTCTGATTGCCTCAGACATTCACCTGAGACCTAGAAAGGGCAGATCTAAGAGTAAGGACCACAGCCTTGAGTAAGGTCCTTGCCTAGAACTAAGATAAGAAATTAGGTTCAAAATCAAAACAATCGACAAACCAACAAACAACATTTACACGCTTGCCCCAACAGAGACCAAAACCAAACCTGACAGAACAGAAAGACTCCACTGGTGATTCGATTGCCCACCAAATTCAACATCCTATGAAAGAAAATGACTCAACTCAGACACCCTGCATCACCTAAAGTGTCTGCACGCAATAAAAAAATCTTACATGTGAAAAAACTGGAAAATGGAACCCATTATCAAAGAAACAGGAAAATGCTTCTCATAATAGAGACAACAAAGAGCCAATAGGAAGAGAATCCAAGGTGGTCCAGATGTGGAACAATAGGCAAGGTTATTAAAGTAGCTGGTATAAATACGTTTAAGGACTGAAAGAAAAATATAGTCATATTGAAGTAAATGAAAATTTTAGAAATGAAAAGTAAAGTCTATCTAAAAAGAGAAATTCATTTGACAGGAATAACAGAAGATAAAAGGCTGTGGAAGAATGATATTAAATGTGGATGCACACCAATTGGTATTTTCAAATCTGAAGAGCAATGGAAAAAAATGAAAAAGAGAACAGATCCTCAGTTACCTATGGGATAATATCAAGCAGTCTAGCGTATGTATAGTTTGAATCCCAGGAAATCAGAAGAGGGAATGGGGCAGGAAAAAATTTAAAAAATAAAACTCCTAATTTTCCCAAATTTGGTGGAACACAAACATAGTTTCAAGAAGTTCAGCAAACCACAAGCAAGATAAATTCAAAGAAAATCACATGTGGTCAGATCATAGTCAATGTGCTAAAAAGTAAAGATAGTGGGAAAATCTTTAAACCAGCTGAAGAAAAAGAACACATTACAGACACAGAACAATGATTAAAATGATGGTTAATTTTTTATTATAAACTGTGGAAGCCAGAGGATGATGGAACATCTTGTAAATGCTGGGTGGGGAAAAAAGTGTCAATCCACAATTCTATATCCAGCAAAACTATCTTTTAGGTACATGGATGAATAAAGAACATTCTCCCATAAAGGAAAGCTGAGAGAATCTGTAACCAGTAGAAATGCTAAAGGAAGTCCTTCAGGCTGAAGGGAAGTGACAACAGACAGATTTTTGTATCTGGAAAGGAAGAGTAATAGAAATGGTATAGATGATAGATAGACAAATGATAGATAGATGATAGATCGATAGATTATAGATATATTTATGATTATATAATATATTTATGTAGAAAACTGGAAAGCATAATTATAAAACTAGCAACATAATTATATATAATGTGTATAATTTCACTCTTTGTTGTACATATATATAAAATTCCAACTACATTTAAAGTATGTATACAATTCCATTCTTTATTATCATCACATATTTTATATCCTTATACATACTAAATATAATATAGATAAAGAAATTACAATGTTATCATGTTAACTTTAACTAATCATATATTGTTTATTAAACATAAAATATATAGTCTTCATAAAAAACCATATATTTTAGTTTTTTATTAAATGATACAAAATATATAAATATATAATGTAATATCAATAAAAGTATGTATAAAATTTTTGAAATTGGATAGCCTTAATAAAAGACCGTATATTTTATTCAATTAAACATATGTGACTAGTTAAAACAAAATGACAACTCTTTAGTCTCTTTATCTATTTCTCTATGTTCTAGTCTATTACATTATATTACATCACATTATATTTATTACATATAAGGATGTAACATTTATGGTGATAATATTACAAAGAATGGAATTTCAGGGCTTAAGGTTCTCATACTTTATATGAAGTTACTAAACTATTATCCTTAGAGAAACCATTTAAATGAATACAAACATTTATAACTAAAGAACAGAAGAAATTAAGATGGAATACCCAAGAAAACTCAATTAACTCAAAAAAAAGACCAGAATCAGGAACATAGAAGTAATACAATTAGGTGGGACACCTAGAAAACAAAATGATAGATTTAAATGCAATCTATCAATAATTGTATTGAATATAATTGGACTAAATATTCCAGTCAAACCACAGACTTTATCAGAATGGAAAGTAAAACAGATCTAATCATATGCTGACTACAAGAGATGGACTAGAAACATGAATACAGAAGAGGTTGAAAGTAAAGAGAGGGAAAATATATGCATTAAGCAAACAGAAAAATGGGACAGCAGGTATGTTCATATTAAAATCAGAAAAAATAGACTTCAAGACAGAAAGTATTTACAGAGATACAGAGGCACAATTTTATAATAATAAAATGGTAAACTCATCCAGAAGACATAACAATCCCCAAATTACATGCATCATATAATAAAGTTCACAATACATAAAGCAAAAAAGAAATGGAGAAATAGAAAAGTGTACAATTATAGTTGGAGATCTTAATACACCTTTCTCAGTAATTAAGAAAGCCAGACCCCCCCCCCAAAAAAACAGCAAAATAGAGAAGGTTGGGCAAAATTAACAACCAACTTGACTCAACCAATATTGTTGGAACACTATACCAAACAACTGCAGAACATAAATTTTCTTTGAGTGGGCTTGGAATATTCACAAGACAGATCATATGCCAGGCCATAAAATGCCCCAATAAATTCAAAAATATTAAAATATAACAAAATATATTCTCTTACTATAGTGAAATTAGAAATCCATAACAATAAATAGAAAAATCCCAAATATTCGAAAATTAGGTAGTATAGTTAAAAATAATCTACCACCAAGGAGGAAAGAAAATTTAGAATATAGAAAATATTTAAAATGGAATGATACTTAAAATACAACATATAAACATTTGTGGGATATAATCAAGTGGCACTTAGGGAGAAATTAATACTTTTAAATATTTATATTAGAAAGAAGGAAGATTTAAAATCAGTGGTCTAAGTTTCCATGTAAGGAACTTGAAAAAGAAGAATAAAACAAGTAGAGGAAGACTTTGAATAGATGCTTTGCAAAAAGAAGTTCAAAATGGTATAGCCACTTTGGAAACCATTTTGAAATTTCTTCTAAGGTTAACAAACAATGACCCAGCAGTTGGACTCCTAGATATTTACCCAAGAAAAATTAAAACATATGTTCATAGAAATGTATGTATAAGAATGTTCATAGCACCTTTATTCAACTTCATTCAAAAAAAGCATAAAACTGGATGCCTGGGTGGCTCAGTCAGTTAAGTGTCTGCCTTCAGCTCAGGTCATGATCTCAGGGTCCTGGGACTGAGTCCCGCATCGGGCTCCCTGCTCGGCTGGGAGTCTGCTTCTCCCTCTCCCCTCCCCCCTGCTTGTGTTCTCACTCTCTCATGCTCTCTCTCTCTCAAAAACAAAGAAAATATTTTTTAAAAAGTGTAAAACTAAAAACAACCTAAATGTGTATCAACAAGCAAATGGATAGAAATAAACGGTCGCATTTCATGCAACGCAACTTACTCATCAATGAAAAAGAATGAATTATTGATCCACACAACAAGAATGAATCTTGCAGACATACTGTTAAACAAATGAAGCCAGACACAAAAGAATATATACGGTATGATTTCATTTTTCTGAAGTTCAAGGGCTAAACAAATCCATGGTGATTGTATTAATCATGTATTATTGCATAATAAATTATTCCAAAATGTATTGGCTTAAAATAACAAGCAGTGGATTATCTCAGTTTCTGTGGGTCAGGAGTCCAGGCATAGCTTAGCTGGCGCCTCAGATTCAGACTCTTTTGCAAGGCCGCTTCAAGGTGTTGGCTAGGGCTACAGTCATCTCAAGGCTTGACTGGGAGGCTATCTGTCCCCAAGGTCACTGGTTGTGGCTGTTGGCAGGTCTCAGGTGCTCGGTGGCAGTTGGGCAGGAGACATTAGTTCCCTGCCATTTGGGCCTCTCCTTATGGGCCTCTCCTCTGGCAGTGGCATCTCTCAGAGTTGGGGCTCCAGGAGAGAGCATAGGAGATGATGAGCAAAACAGAAGTCATAGCCTCTTTGTAACCTAAATTCAGAAGGATTGCAAGTTACCTGGCACAGCCCATACACCAGTGGAAAGGATCACACAAGGGCATGAAGACCAAGGTGGGGATCCTTATGACCCATTCGAGAAGCTGCCCACCACAGTGACAGAAATCAGAACAGCAGTTGCTTATAAGTAAGAGGAATTGACTGGAAAAGGACACAAGTAAATTTTCTGGGGTGATGGAAATCTTCTATAAGTTGATTGCATTGTTGGTTAGCAGACTATATGTATTTGTTGAGACTCCTTAATTTATGCACTTAAGACCTGGATATTTCATGACAGGTAAATTCTTCCTCAATCTTAAAATATTTTTGAAAGGACGCAATTTTAAGGTGTTTTTTAAATAATAATTTGTCATGTTAGTATCACTCGAATGAATACAGACCCTGATACAGCTAACTAAATAAAAGTAACCACAGAAAAACACATTCATTTTTTATTCTACGCTTCAAGTATATAAACTTCATAAAGTCAAAGGAACACAAATGCTGTATTTTCACAAGGCTGTATTTACTCTCCTCTAGGAAGAGTGTTCAAGGTTTTTAGCCAAACCTCTAAGACTTGGTTGGGGATCTGAGGACAACCAGCCACAGCCTCTTCTTTTAAAGTCCATGTCTACTTTTCAAAGATGGGGAAAGACAGGCAGCCCTGTTTAGGAACCTGGAAGCTCTCCAGGGAGATGAGACATGGAGCTGAAATCAGGATTTGGAATGAGGGCTTTTGGCCATAACTAATTCCCTGCCTGAGGATGCAATGTTTCTAACAGGGGTCACAAGGACTTTTGGACAACAAACACCTCTTACAAAAGAGTGTTTTGACAAATCAAGTAAAAGTGAATCAGAACCAGGCAGCTTGCTTTTCTCTTAAAATAGACCAGGATTTAAAAATTAAGAGAGGGCTTGCTTGGCCAAGTACCTCTGAAGTTTTCCAGAACTAAAACATTTAGAAAAGCAGTTCCACCTACTTTGAAAACCCAGAGTGCATGCAGATTGTCATCTTTTGGAAGTGGAGCCACTGAAAATGAACCGTTTTGCTCCTTATTCCTTTGTCATTCTTGGATGGTGACATTGGGTAGTTCTATTATCATGGGTTAAAGTGTTCCTCTTCAGACACTGAGAGCCACCTGTGTGCCAGGCACCACACTAAGCATGGGAAAAACCATGCTTAGACTTACCCAGAGATTTGAACCCTCCTCCAAAAGATCTAATTGGCTGAACATGCAGTCAGTCCCCACAGTAGCCTTGAGATCTTTTGTTTGGTGGTGGGATTTTAGCAGGAGTGACTTTAAGCACTGGCCTCCAGTAAACCAGTGACCCTGCGGACTTGTGGCGCCAATATAAAATATTTCCAGGGTTACTGAACCCGTTAGGTCATATATCAGAGAGGAAATGGGCAAGGGTTTATGTGTGTGTTTGCAAAGTCTTTAGCTGGGCTCCATCCTCTCCCTGTGAAGCCTTGGGGAGGGCTGTCTGACAGTGATGCAAACTCAAAGTAGCATGGTTTTGGAAAATCACATCCAATAACAGTGTAACACAACCCTGGGGTTGTTTGAAGTCCAGAGAAAATGCTGCCTGAAGGAGAGTGGCCATACTTAATCTCAGTAGTGGTGGAAGGAACTGCAGAATCATAGATGAGTCTCCCTGTACACATATAGTCCAGTCTTTGGTGTCCTGTCAGGGCGCAGCCACTCCAGCAATTGTAGCAGACATGGGGCAATTTGGAGGCAATAAAGCCCCAGTGAGTGGGTGTTCATCATCCCCTCTCTCCACACATGGAAAAATGTTAGGAATCTATTTTCCCAGTTCATCCTAGAAATAACTTCAGTGCCAAATTTCAAGGACCTAGTTGTTTTCTAGAACATTCTTTAATAGTTCTGGGTTGTAGCATGGTATAGCAGAAAAAGGCATGGACTTCAATTCTCCAGTGCATTTCCTTATCTGAGTGATTTATCCTCTCTGAGCCTCAAAAATGGGTAGAAGACAATAGAAGAGATTTCTCATGATTGGAAATGGGCTGCAATGAGGGCCATCTTATTGCACAATTATAGAGGGCACTGTTGACATTTTATTCCCTGTAAATGGTGCCTCTGGCAATGTGCAACTTGGTGCTTCTCGTTGCTATTCATAGGTCCGGGGACTGGGACTGCAATTTCTCAAAGGGCAAGATCTCTGAGCCCTTCTGTAAGACTTTGATCTGAGATGCAGACCACAGGAAGCCTGGCAGAATCTGGAAAACCACCAGGAAGTAAGAAGAAAATTTGGAAAGAAAACATTTAAAATAGCAACCCCAAAACTAAAACAGTAAGATGAGTCCAAAAGCTAAAAGAATGAAATAAGGAAGTATAACACTTGGAATGACAGTTGACACATCCAATAAATGGGAGAACTAACCTCTTGAGAAAATTAAAAAGTTATTTAAAAGGACTATGAAATTGGGAAGTTTAAAATCCCTAAAGAGACAAAGGAAGGAATACATCCATAAAATAAGAATAGGAGGTTGTGGATCAACTATCAAGGATTATGAACTAGAATAGGAACATACAAAAAATTAGAAATCTGGAAAGTATAATCATTGAATAAAGACAAATGATGATAGAAGTGCTAAACAGGACTGAACAGAATCAAGGAGGCTTGATGGTTGAGAAAACCAAACTGAGAAATCTCTTATAACCTACTTAGTACAGAAAGAAAAGAGAGCGCGCGCGCGCGAGAGAGATGAAAAACATGACAAAGAAGTTAACAGATGGAGAATAGATTTAAGAATCTCCAACATACAATTAACAGGAGTTCCATCATGAGAGAAAAAAAGAGATAATACCTGAAGAGAAAGTGGCTGATAATATTCCAGAACTGAAGAAGGGCAAATGTGCTCAGACTGAAAAAGCTCCCAGAATTCCAAATTAGATAATTTTAAAAATTAATCTGATACATTTCCAAATACTAGCTAAAGGGGCTATTCTTTCATAGAGGAAAAACCACCAAACCTATCAACACACTGTTGCACAGGGTGCTTTGTTCTATGTACACCATCACTCCAAAACTGCACATCCCACTCACCCTCTCTCCTGGCACCTGCATCATGTACACCCTCACATGTCTGCCATCCATCATCCGTGTAGTTTACACCATGTGCCATCATTCCCCTGCAGCATGCCTGCTCTCACATCAGGCAGCCCCCTCAACTGTGCATACACCATTCAGTCACACAGGCCATAGGATTGTCTGCATGCTGGCCACCCCACCTCATTGAACCACACAGACCCTCTCTTTGACATTACCACCTTCTCTCCAGTTCCAAAATCCTCTATCCTCCTTCACCAAACCTGTATCTCCCATGGCCTTTCCCCTCAGAAATGAATCAATGGCCATGAATTTTAGGTAATAGGAGGGGACATTCTAGAGTCAGAAAATTGCAGGCTTCCCTCTGAGCCCCTCTTGCCAGCTGTCACCTTTCCACCTATTTGAGTTCATGCAATCAGAGTCTCTAGGTAGGCCAGTCTCTAGCCAGCACATGCATTTCTTCTAGGCATCCTCAGCAAAGGCTTATCCAGTCTCCCTGGAACATTCTGGAGACAGTGAGCCAACTACATTTAGTACCTATAACTAGTAGGTGGACATTTTTCCTAACAAAGAAGGCAGACTCTCAGTCTACAAACCCAATTTTATTTAATTTTTATTCGAGATCTTCATAGTGTTAAGGTTATGGAAAAGTTAAATTTGGTCAGTTGGGATCCTCTCTTTTCCCCTAAGGTTGTGATTATGTTCTGGAGAGCTTAGGTTGAGGCAGCACCTCACTCTCGAGTCCTTTGTTTACTTGGTGTCTGCCAAGCTGGGCATAGTCTCATCTGTTCCAGATCTTGGGTCCACAGAAGTCTCCACTGAGGCCCCTCATCCCTGTTGCTGTGGCTCCTACAGATGGTGAGCTGGCTCCAGCCCGCTTGTGCCATCGCTGGGTGTCCCAGGAATCTGCCTGTTATCTCTTGAGGGATGGACTGGGCACAAGAAGCTTATGAAGCTCTCAGT
The DNA here is from genome assembly GCF_009762305.2 of Zalophus californianus. Classification (NCBI taxonomy): domain Eukaryota; kingdom Metazoa; phylum Chordata; class Mammalia; order Carnivora; family Otariidae; genus Zalophus; species Zalophus californianus. The sequence goes on from NC_045609.1 coordinate 46,429,559, forward strand.
GGTGCCACCTAGTGCTCAGTTACTCCCTGGGGTCTCACTGCCTCCTTGAGGCTCCATTAGAGCCCAAAGAGTGGGCATCTTCCTTCTTACCATATACCCTGGTCTTTCCATGTGCCCACCCCCCTCCACACCCACCTCACCGCCCAAGATTTTTTCTAGCCTCTAAAAGAAGCCCTTCTTTTCCTTAGTGGTGCCAATTTTTACTCAGAGGCACAAAGTATTGTCTCCATAACAGGCAAAGATACTTAGAAATACAAAAGTCTAGAAAAGACCATTACCTCATTATCATTGCCAAACTTGGATACCAAGAGGGAAAGGGGAAAATACTCAAGAAAACAGACAATGGTGGTGAAATGCACAAACATTTAATCCACCACACTCATATTGAATTGAATGTGTGTTTTTGTCAGCATTCTCCTGAGAAACAGGACTAATAGGAAATATATAGATCCATGGAAGGAGCTTGATTATGGGGGATTGGCTCATGTGCTTATGGAGGCTGAGAAGTTCTGCCATCTGTCATGTGCAAGCTGGAGGCCCAGGAAAGCCCAGGGTATCCAAACTGTCTAACCCCAAAGGCCCGAGAACCAGGAGCACCAACCAATGTCCAAGCTCCGGAGAAGATGGATGTCTCAGCACAGCAGAGGGAGCAAATTCACCCTTTCTCCACCTTGTTATTCTAGTTGGGCCCTCAGTGGATTGAATGATGCCACTCACAATGGTGAGGGACCTTCTTTACTCAGTCTACTGATTTAGGTCTACTGATCTCTTCCAGAAACAGCAGAAATAATGTTCTACCAGCTATCAGGGCATCCCTCTGTCCATTCAAGTTGACACATAAAACTAACCATCACAATGTGCCTCTCTTGGCTTCCATCCATGCGTACCGGCCATTATTCCCCAGGGACTGTGGGACATGTCCTCCTGAGTCTTCTCTTCTTCGGGGAACGCATCCCCAAATCCTTCAACTACGTGACAGCTCTGTGTTCCTCCAACACTTTGGAAAGTCTTCCTAAGAAAGGCGAATGACCTTGGACAATTTTCTCCACCTTTGTTTGCCTTGTTTTCTTTCTCCATAAGATGGGGATAAGAATAGTTCAGGCCACGTGGGCCATAAGTGACACAGATTAACTCACTCAAACTGCAAAAACCCAGGAGGCAGGTTTTTGTTATCCTCCCCATTTTGCAGAAGGAAATAGGCACAACAAGATGGTTTGGGCAACTTGGCTGAAGGCCAGCGGAGCAGTGAGTGTGGGGTCCTGCAGTCTGGCTCGGAATCGCCCACTCCCCCGCCACCCGTTAACTTTCCCACAGCACCGGCCATGGCCTCAAACCCCTAAATAGTTCTGTGTTCTGTCAGTCCTTCTTCCTTTCTAGCTTTGTCACCTTCTCTTCCCTTTCTCTCTCTCTAATTTTTTCTATTAAAAATATTTCCTATATTTTGCCAATTTGGTAAGCTTATTTTTTTTTCACAGAATTAACCCAAATCAGTTAACTTGTTATCTCTCCTAATTCATTCCTCTGTGCGGTTTGTATTTCTTTCTTCCTCTCTTGTTCTGTGAACAGACGTCTTTGTTTCTTTGTTCATTTTTTAGGTCATTAGAGTTCCCTTAGCATTTTCATTAAAATTGCCATTTAAAGAAATTGCTTTCCCTCTGAGAATGGTTTGGCCTGAGTCCACACACTTTGTTAGGGTATCTACATTTTAAATTATTTTCATAAATGCTCTTACTTTCTTTGAATCTCCTCCCTGCCTCGTTGATATTTAAGAAACTATTTTTGGATTCCATGTGGTTGGGTACTTTTAGGTCCTGACTTTTCTATTTATTTCCAGTTTTATTGTTTGAAGCTCAGAAGGTGGTACATATACCTAGATTTTCGCTTGCCCTGAGAACCTCTTGGTTGCCTGCAAAGTTTCCCCGAGAATACTTAATCCCCTGCAAGGCCTCCTCTGGCCTTCAGTATGTAGGATGCAAGGGGTCGTTTCCCTGCGGGGTTGCCCCAGTTATGCGGAGCCCCCCGAGGAAAAGGGTAGGGCTGCCCAGGGAGTGCAGGAATGAAAGCCAGGGCCAGACATGGAAGGGCCACCAGTAAAGGCAGCCAGAGCACACACCCCTGGGAATGAGGAAGCCAACCTTTAGTGGCCGTGGCCACAGCAGCCTGGATCTTTCCACAGACTGTAAGCAGGAGCACCTGGGACAAGGGTGACATGGGGACTGCTTGGGGAAGCTCAAATGGGAAAGACCGGTGGGAGCCTAGACTACATAGGTGTCACCCGGAGCAGGTGGATGTGCCTTGAGTCATGGCGGTGAACAAAGACACAGAGCATTTAGCCTCGACAGATCAATCACTCATTCCCTCACTGACGCATTTATGGATGTGTGCATTGCCATCCACAAACAGCGCGTGGGGCTCCCCCTCTCAGGGCTCTCACGAGCATGTAACTGAAGAAGGCCAAAGAGAGCACAGAGTGGGGTGTCCACAGCACGGGCTGGGTGGTTATTGTCATAGCAGTGGAAGCCCATGATTGGACCTCCCCATGCCATGATGCAGAGTCTGCAGAAATAGCAACAGTCAATCCGTGCCACCACATGAAGGTACTCTCTCTTGGGAGGAGGTGGTGCTCCTTGCCCTGCTGTGCTCTGATTTTATTTCCAGAGAGTCCAGCAGGGTGAATGATAGCCACAGCAAGGTGAGTAGAGAAGCTGGGTGCAGGAAAGGGGGGTCTGGCCTGCATCATCCTCTTTGCTCTTCCCAGTGCAGGCCTGACTTCAAACAGGGCCACCTAGCCCCAGCGCTTCACTCAGGGCTGAGTTTAGGGTCCTGCCGGCTGCGGGGCCAACTCCGGGCCTTGTGTTCCACTTCTAGTAACTGGATATCTGCCTTGGTCCTAATTGCCCATTCCTGGCAGGACCCCAGCTCCTCCGTGAGGGGAACGTCTCTGTAGCACATAGTACTATCCCATTACATGATGAGGAAGCCAAGGCCCCGGGAGGCTGGTGAGTCTCCGGTGCCAGAAGTCAGTTAGTCCTGGAGCAGAGTTTACATCTGCTCATGTCCAAGAAAAGTCTCTTTATAATGCCAATTTCCAGACAGGTGCTTGGGAAGCACCTGACCCCAGAGCCCTGGCAGGAAGCATCCACTGAGCCAGAGCTGCTGCTGTTCCTTGGAATGCGGGGAAGAGAATCATGAGGGAAGGTCTGATGCCCATACCCAACCCGCTTCTAACACATGACCTTGGACACTTGATGGGCGTCTCTGACCATTTTTCCTCTTCAGTAGATTAAAGAAGACAAAACATGAAGAGTTTGTATGGAGGCTAAAAGCGGTGTGCCCCCAGGCAGTGTCCAGTACAGAGTGGCCGATCAGCCCCACGAGGCCATCACCCCTCCACCCCCACCCTGGGCACCTGCTTGGCTCACGTGCAGCAGGTTGTCTGTGGTCTCCATTCTGCCAGGCGACCTCTGTTCTTGGGCTTTCCCAACTGGTCCAGACGACAAGCTCATATGCTTAAATTTCACTGCAGCAGGAAAAAAAACAAAATCTTTGCCTAGCTTTTAGCATCCTTGTGGCATTAGTCCTGTAATTAAGTATATATAGAAAAACACACAGTTTTGACCACAAACAAGCCTACATAAACCAGTCTACATATCCTGAACAAAAGTGCTTTCAAATGACAGAGGCATGATTGAAAAGCTTACTGAGAATAACCACACTTCATAAAAAACAAAATCTGGCTCCAAGGTGGGAATGGGGAAAGGTTGGAAATCAGAGGCCATGGAATGATCAAACCCCTCCTTTGAAGGGACCCAGGTCAGGACAAAGAGCCCATTAGAGGGTAGTGGCGATGGGGAGGGGTCGCCACTGGGGTGGGAGCTGACAGGCTTGGACTGGGACAGTCCCAGAGGAGCCCAAAGATCCTGCCAAAGCTGGTCACAGGAAGCATCAGGGAACATGACATATGATACCAGGCTTTGCAGATGTCCTGCTGAGGTGCTGGGGGAATGTGGCTGCAGGGGAAGGAGACATTTGGGGCCCAGAAAATTCTCTTTATAATGCCAATTTCAAGAGCACAGGGAGTCCATAAAACCTGTGAGGGCCTCTGGTTTCTGACTCTGCTGTGTGTTCCAGTGTGAAATAGAGCGGCGTTTTGTGCAAAGCAGAGCAAACTGTTCAGGACGTACCTCTTGGCTCACACGTCACCTCTGTAGGATCGCGCGGCGAGCTGGATTTTGGATCAGTGGAGACCAGGTGTTCTCATTTTGAAAGCTTGTTTAAATGAGATCTGTCTCCCAGATTCCCAAGTTGTGTCTTCGGATTCCCTCCTTAGGCACACGGCCCTGCTTACAATCAGTCTGTGAACAGCACTGCTGCATTTCCATCACCTCAAGGACCTTGGAGGGGGTATCACCGCTTCAGTGTTGAAGAAATCAGACTAGAAATCCAGTGCACAAGGGGGAGGGCCCTTCCTGTAGCCACGTGGCTAATAAGGAGTTCAGAGCTGGCTGTCGCCTCCGATGCACCGAGCTCCACAGACCAGTGTTCCAAATATAATGTCCTGTTGTGAGGACAACAGGAGGCCACGTCTGTCTCCCGAGAGGCCTCCTGGGTGAGTCTGGGCTGCAGGGCCAGACATGCCGAGTGGATCTGAGCTCAGGGGTGGCATCAGGCTGCCCCAGCTCCAGTAGATAACTGGAGCAAACCTCCATCTGGTGAGGTGTAGGCAGAAAGGACTTCAGGGTGCTCATGGGGCTAGGACCCACCCTTTCTCTGGCAAACTGCCGCTCAGCCTGTAGAAAATACATAGATCCAGAAAGTAAAATCACGAGGTTACCAAGATAGCCTGAGGTTGTCTTATCCTCTGTCCAAATGTATACCTGACCCAGGAACCTAACAGGCTGTGAACTGCCTTCCCCAGCCTTCTCTTCTGAGGGGCACGCCTGAGGCTTGTTGGCAAAGAATGGGAAGAGACTCTGGCTTGTCGGAGCCTTTAAACACAGAAGATAGCAAGACACCATATTTGGACCCAAAAAAGTGGCTGTGTTAAGAAGGAAGGCGATTCTGTCCCATGCTACGACACGGATGGCCCTTAAGGACATTACATTAAGTGAGATAAGCCAGGTGCAAAAGGACAAATACGTCCAATCCCGCTTGTATGAGGCTCCTAGAACAGTCAAATGCATACACAGAGAGTAGAATGGTGCTTGCCAGGGCCGGGGAGGGCCGAATGAAGAGTGGTTTCATGTGTGCAAAGTTTTGGTTTTGCAAGATGAAAGGGGCTCTGGAGCTGGATGGTGGTGATGGTTACACAACGGTGTGAATGTGTTTACCGCCACCAAACTGCACACTGAGAAATAGTGCAGAAGGTACAGTTTATGCTGTGTGTATTTTACAATAAAAGAAATTTTTTTTAAAAAAAGAAATGGCTTGAGGGAAAAGACAAAGAAAGACAGAGAAACAGGGGCGCTTGGATGTCTCAGTCAGTTAAGTGTCCAAATCTTGATTTTGGCTCAGGTCCCGATCTTAGGGTCGTAGGATTGAGCCCTGCCTTGGGCTCCACACTCAGCGGGGAGTCTTCTTGGGATTCTCTCTTTCTCTCCCTCTGCCTCTGCCCTTCCCCCATCTCTCAAATAAATAAATAAATCCAAAAAAAAAAAAGAAAGAAAGAAAGAAAGAGAAACAGAGTTGAAGACAGATGTCCGTATTCTTATCACTCAGTTAACTGAAAAGAAATAAATCTCCAATTTAAAGTCAAAGCTACATGTTGGCCTCATAAAGAGTATCAGACTCCAAGGTGGACAGACCTCGCTTCCTGTTCCTGCTCTTCCAGTTGCTGGCTCAGGGAACTTTGCCTCTGGGACCCTCAGTCTCTTCATCTACAAAATGCAGCAAAATAATAATATTCAGTTTATCATAAACCCTCAGTAAGTCCTTATTAAATGCTCTTGATGTCCTGAAGATACTTAGAAAGACGTTTATAAACGTGGATGCTAGAACAGACCCTTGACATTTGCATAGGAGTTATCTGAAGCGCTCAGTAAATCCCACAATTCAAAAATAGTATTATAACAAGAGCACTTTTTAAGCCATTCCAAAAAATGTTTATGCTGTAACCAGAGGTGTTACTACGTATATTTTAAGTTGTATGTCCAACAGAGGACAGGCCGTTCTTAGTCTTGTCCTTTAATGCTTAAGACTTGCCAGACTGTGGGGAGAACCTTGCCTAGTGGGGAAGGCTGCCAGGTGGCAGAAGGCCTGGGGTCGGCATCTCCTCATACTGACTGCACTCAGCTATCAAGTGCTGACATCAGTTTATCTCTATCTCCCAGGTGAGCTCCGTATGAGTTATCTACTGCTGCACAACAAATGGTCCCCAAACTGTCGTGGCTTAGAACAACAACTGCCCTTTATTTTGTCACGAATCTGTCAAGTTGGACATTGTGCCTTCTCTCTGCTCTTTGTAGCTTAAGACAGAGGGTTGGAGGGCCACCTTCCAAGATGGCTTCCCCACATGGCTGGCAAGTTGGCTGGGAGCTGGGCTGGGGCTATAGGCCAGGGGTCTCTGTTTCTCCTCGGGTAAGACTGTCCACAGGCTGCTTAGGCTACCTCACAGCACAGTGGCTGGGTTCCAAGAGTGAATGTCCCCCCACTGGAGGAAGTGCATGCTTTGTCATATAATGCCACTTCCTCCATGTTCTATTGGTTGAGGCGGTTACGTAGGCCCAGTTCAAGGGACGGGTCATAGATGCCACTTCTTGAGGAGGCAGTGGCCAGCCTGAAGAGCATGCAGGACAGAAGATATTGCTATGGCCATCTTTGCAAAACACCAGTTGCCACAAGTTTTGCTCTCAGCTCAGAGGAGTGACTCTCCTCTTTTCAAGTCACTTTTCCTCTTTAAACCTCTCTAACTTCACTTTGCTAGAAGGACGGGCCTGTCCAGTAGACTCCCTCATGCCTTTCTTACTCTCCCAGAGGGATCTGAACAGCTCCCTGGTTTTCTCCCGATCTAAGTCCTGCTGAGAAGTAGGAGGGCCACCTCCTGGGTATATCACTCTTCCACCACCTCAACGTTTCTAAGCTTGCTTCTCACTTGGGGCTCAGTTCCCAGCTGGAGCACCACTGAAATAGCTCCAGAACCTCTCCTCCCAGTGAGGGCACCCATGCTGACCTGAGTCTGGTCCCATGGCAGCACCTCATACACCTGCTTCCCAGACACTCCACCAAGGCCGAGGCAGATGCAGTTCTCACAGGCACAGGGCCACAAGCCCTGCTCCCTTGGCCTATCACTGCCGGACCTTTGGCAAACCTGTCATCTCCCCATGTGGCTAGCGCCAACAGAGGGTGCCATTCCACCAAGCTATCCAGTCATGCAGATAGACACAGGTCCAGTGGGCTGGGCTTCTCAAGTCCATGACAAAGGCCTGGTGAACATGACCAACGAGGTGCTGTTATTAGTCCCCTCTTGCAGGAGAGGAAACTGAGGCACAGAGGTTTAGTGACATGTCCGTGGTTACACAGCCAGTATACCCCAAGCAAGCATTTTTTAAATCGAGGCCAGAACATTTCCTGTAATTTTACACCTTTGGCTTTCCAGAAAAATGTAACAGATATGTTTCTATAGCATTCATCTCGTGCATCAAAGTAAGAAATAAGAGCAACAAAAAGGAAGTGAGCTATTGATACAGGCAACAACGTGAATGAATCTTAAAATAACACTGAGTGAAAGAAGTCACATAAAAAGAAATATACGTTCTTTCATTTATAGAAAACTCTAGAAAATGCAAACTAATGTATAGTGACAGAAAGCAGATCAGTGGTGCCTAATGGTCGGGTGGAGAGGTGGGAGGGAGGAGTGACAAAGGGCCATGAGGAAGCTTTGGATGAGCTCATTGTTCTGACGTGGTGATGACGTCACAGCCATCTGCATGTGTCAGAGTTTATAAGGCTGCACACTTTAAACACATGTCGTTTCCTGCATGTCTACTATACCTCAATAAAGCTGTTAAACATGAATAAAAATTATTATGTGAGAGAGTGCTAAAATTATTTTGCAGCCAGGAAAAAGAATCAGGATTCAGTTGTACGAATCTTTTTGAGTAATTTTAATTGGCAAAAGATCTGCAACAATTGCTTAGGGCAGCAAATGCACCAACATATGTTGCAAATGGAAATAAATCCTTTTTGCTGGAGAGTGAAAACATGCAGGAGCTTGGTTATCTCTTAACCAAAGAAAGGAGGGTGTTGTGATGGTTTTGTTCTAAAAAGAATGGAAAATGTCATCCCATTCCATCATCCAGACCATCATAACAAGTACATGTTTTTGTTATTCTGATTTTACAGATAAAGCAGCCGAGTCTCAGAAAGTTCTAGGACACTAGAACTTTCTGAGATGGCAAATGGATCAAGGTCAGTTTGCCTGGCTCCAAAACCCACCATCTTTCCTCCGTGACACTTCAGCTCCCTCCACATGAAGACGAGGGGGAAGGTGCAGCATGGTGTACTTTTTCCGCCAACTGCCCCAGGAGAGGGAAAAGCAGAATCCCAGAGAATCAAGATCTGGGAGAGGTCAGACTATCAGTGTCTTAAGGTGACACCTGTCTTTGTCTAGCTCTTCTATTTCTGGAATTGTCTGTCCTAATACAGTCCAGATAAATTTCCCTAACATCTATCCCACATAATTTGAGGCCTCTTTTCTTCCCCTGCGAGCCACAATCCGGGGGCTGGCTTTTCTGCAGACTTAGCAGCGGAGAGACGTGGCTGGGCCAGCATGCAGCCTTTCACAGGGGAAGCTGGGCTTGTCGCTCTCTTTTGTAGTTTTCCCGTGGGTTCCGAGCCTGGGTTCACGGCAATTCTTGCAGTCTGGGGAAACCCTTTGAGCTTCAGATGTCCGCCCATTTCAACTTGGGCTTTGCTGACGTCCTAGAGAGCCACCTGGGGTGCTTCCCCAGTCTCTCCCATCTCCCAGAGAGAAGATGGGAAAATGGGCAAACTTGTTGGGACCGGTGTTAAGGGTGCACAGGAGGAGGGGAAACACATTTGGGAAAGTTCCCAGTGTCTTCTCTCTGCTCTCTTAGGGAAGCATTTTCCCTCGTCATTTTGGCCATGTCTGTCCTTCTTGCTGGAGAAATTGAGCCCTGGTGTCCATGCACCTCTGGGTCTTCTTCCCTACCTTCCTCCCAGCAAGAGGTCACCTATTGGTGGAAGTGGCTCTTTTCCCTCTCTGAGGTGAGGCTGCGAGATGCCAGGGAGGACTCTGGGTTTTCGTGCATGGACCTGGGTTACCCGTTGCACATTTCCAACAGCATCCTTCCCCCCCTGCCTCCCTGGGTCAGGACTGGCCCTCAGGAAGGTAAGGACCAGCCTCAGGTCCCCACAACCTGCTCCAGGGGCTGAATGGCAGCACGCTTTTGGGATGGCGCGTTGGAGGCCACCAGGCTCCCTTCAGTTTGGCAGGTCAGAGGGGCCCTGATGGAATAAATGGAGGGTGGATGATGGGGGTCAGGACAAGGGCACAAGGCAGCTGTCCTCCCTTCTCCCCACCCTCCTCTGGACAGGCCTGCCCCGATGCCCACGTTCCTTGCCAAGACTTCCCTCTGGCCTGGGGAGACCCCTTCCACACCCACACACCTGGCACCATCTCTGGTCCCCTGATATGGAAGCCCTTCCCTGCCTGATGAAAGACGGGTTTGGGTTGGTTCAAGCAGATTCTGTTTTGCATTAGAAGCTCACCTCTGTTCTTCTGGGAGATTGGCTGTTATTGTCAGAAAGGGAGATAGAAATTGAGAATGAGGCCAGAGGCTGATTGAGGGCAGGTTGCTGCCTCCCGAGAGCGGGGTGGAGTACACGGAGGGGAGGAGACAAGCCTGCCTCTTCCCTCGCACACTTCTTGGGTCCCAGCATGGGCAGGTGGCCACCAGGGCCTGTCCTGTGCCTGGGCAGGTGTGGCAAGGCAGGCCCGATCAGATCAGGGATGCGGTCCTTGCCTTGGCCCCATGCCGGGTGGTTCCACCTGCTTCTGACTATTCTTACTACAAACAGCCTCCAGTTAGCCTTCTTTCCTGGGGACTCTCTGAGAAAGAGATTATATGAAAATAACATAATCACATTTTGGATAAACTTTGAAATTAAATTTTACTGAGCAGTTAATTCCAACAGAAACAGCTATTTAGGGGAAGAATTTTCCAACATGAGTTTGTTCTGACCACCGACCTCCACATGCCCACCCCATGTACACTCACAACGCACCCCCCCCCCCCCAGGTACCTGCCTGCACACACAGGCATCAGCTTTGGGGAACAGGAACATGGGGCCGGGGCGGGGTATGGCAGGTGCTCGGGCCTGGTCTTGGGCCCTGGGCCAGCAGTCTTCACACTGTGGTTCAAATCTGTTATCCCACTGCTGGGCTTCCCTGCCCTCACTGCAAACCTTTTCACCAATGTCCTTCCTCCTTGACCTAATTTCTCTCTCCTGGTCACAGCAGACACCGCGAACTATCTCCATGCTGGAAACTTCCTCTCTCTTCCTCTGCTGGTACCTGCCCAGAGGGGAAGGAGGTCACATTCATCAAGTGTCCTCCAAAGATGCAAATACTATGCCCACTTTCTAGATGAAGAAATAAAGGCTTAGGGACACCCTTGTAGTGCTAGAACGAGACAGATGTGCCCGGCCCGCAGGTCAGTGGCCGGTGGACACGGACGCTCCCACACCACCCCCGGGGCCTCTGTCCCTGACTCAGGGCTGCAGCTGCTTCCTCCCCGGGGCCCCCACTCGCACTGGCCTGCTGCCTGAGCATTTCTGCACGTGGCTTCTGGCTGGCTCGTAGGTGCTGGTATTTATGCCCCTTAGGAAAGCACCATGTCTAAGTTGCAAAAGTTGACTTCCTCCCTGAGACACCAAAGAGCACAGCCCCTAAGGAACCAAAACAAGCTCTTCTCTGTAAAACTTTCTAGACCTTTAACCTGCCTCCCCGCGACTTGTGAAAACCCAGGGCTTCTTGACCACCTACCTCTAGGACCTCCCTGATGGGTCAAGGTGACATATATGACCCTCCCCCATGGGAGGTCCTGGGTCTCAGCCATTCTTTGAACTTTCCCTCATACAGAAAAAAAAAAAAAAAGTCTATCTGAGAATCTTAGAACGGTGACAGAGTAGAGAATACACTGAGCTCCCTCCACAGATGCCCCTGGCAGCACTGAGAGCATCATCTGAAGCTGTCATCACCCCTGCGGGAGGCAGGCAGCTTGCACTGGCCACTCTCGACCCTCCACCCGGCAGAGGATTCCTCATGGAGATACTGGTGTCATCAGGAAAGGAAGTGGACGCTGGGCGGGGAGAAACAGTAAATATGCCCTCGGACCAGCCGGGAGCCGCAGGGTGCCGTGCACGTGGAGTCAGGGGCCCGTGGGGTGTGGATGGGGAAGAGGACAAAGGTGCTGGCAGGTCCTGGGCACCTCCTGTGTGCACTAGTGGCTTTCGTCCACTCAATCCGTGGGAAATTGCTCTCATGCTCTTATAGGAAAAGGAAGTCAGGGCTCACCCACATGAACAGATTTCCACAGCTATGTGCGGCACTTTGTGAACCCAAGCAGGTCAGAGTTACTGAGCGAATGAAAAGTGCACATTATGTGAAAAACTCAGAAATGTGTCTTATTAAAAACATCATATATGCATCAAGAGCTGTGTGCCCGTATGGACATGACAGTCCTGTATCAAAGAGGACTGTCCTTAAACCTAATAAATGTGTTCCTGTTGTCAGAGTGAAATTGAAACTGTCAAGCGTCTGGGTGTTCCACAGAGGACTCAGGTCTTACAGAGCTTTGTCATGTGAGCAGGTTTGAGAATCACCAGCCAAAAGGATCCAGCCCAAACTCCGTGGAATATCCAAACCTCCTCCCTGAGGCAGAAGGGAAGGGTATTCCAGAAAGGGCACTGCATGTGCAAAGGGAGAAGATGGGGAAGGATACACTGTGCTCCCTGAATGGAGAGAAGGTTGACGTGAGGGCACTTAGGCTGTAGGACTGGAGGGAGGGAGGGAGATGTGCCAGGCTGTGTCCTGGCCACGACAGTGTGTGAAGGGCCTGGTTCAGCCAGACAAGGACAGGGGTCTTCCCCCCCCAGGCAGGCAGGAGCCCCCAAGTGGATGGTGGGCGAGGAGATGTGTGAGCAGATTTCCACCTCGAGAGATTTTTTTTGGCAGCCAGGTGAAGGGCACATTGGTGGAGAAGGCAACAGAGGAAGCTGTTCTCAGAGATGACCAGAGCCGAGAGCCGGACCTGCGGTGGGCAGTGCAGGCAGAGGGGCAGAAGCTGGGGGAGAGAGGCGGCCCCAGGTATTCGGGAAGCTCTCACCACAACATGAGGTCAGCATCCATGTGGGTCGGCGTGGACCTAGGAGGACCTCAAGCTGTTGCTCAGGGATGTGGCTGTGAGGTGGCCTTGGAGACCAAGGGCTGGGTTCCTCGCTGTTTCTATGGGAGCCATGAGTTGTAGGAGCTCCCCCCCATCCCGCCACTGCCCCATATGCACAGGAACACATGTGACGTTGCTAAGAGAAAGGGGGATGGCTGACCTTTAATGTTGTCCTATGTCACCCAAAGCTTACCCACCCCCTCTCACTCACACCTGGCTCTTTCGGGGTTCTTTCTTCTTGTCTTCTTCCCACACAATGGAGGCAGGGGCTCCAGCCCCTGTGCCTTCCTCTGCTGGGAAGTCAATGATTTTCAGCTTTCCTCCCCACCCCAACCCCGGCGGGGGCTGTGGGCCCAGCCTGCCTGCAGGGCGCCCACTCCACACGCTTGCACGGCCCTCCCCCACCGGTCCCGGTCCCTCCCTGCTGTCTGCCCGCCCCCCCCTCCACGATTTAATGACACTTCTTTTCTTCCCTCTGCACAGCAGCCCCTGGATTCAGTAAGACTTGAGGGATGGAACTGTCCTGCCTCAAGCATGTCCAGGAACCTGCTAGGCCTTTCTCCACAAACACAGGTGGACGAGGTGCTTCACAAAGCCATAGTCTGTGCCAGGAACAGGAACCAGGCAGTCTGCCATCAGCCCGGCCCTTGCCGGAACCATGTCCCAGTGAGCTTTCCGGGAGACAAGACTCTAGCATGGAGCCTGCCGAAGGGGCTGCAGTGAGGGGAGGACCCTGAGCATGTCTGGGTCTGAGTATGTTGTGTGGTTGGGACCATAGTGGGTGTGGCTTAAGGTCGAGTCCATAGGTCACAGAAAGGATCTGGATGGGAGGGGGCGGTGGGCTGTACTTTCACAATCCCACAAGGGCAGAGGGTCACGGTACAAGGGCACAGGATGGGCCCCATGTGTGGCACAGGTGGCCAAGGTGAGTCCTGAGTCACTCAGCCCAGGGGGAGGGACACTAAGGGCATCAGAGGACCACTGAAGGAGAACTTCCAGGGCCTGGGCAGGTGCTTCTGCCCCTCCAAAGGCCTTGCTCATCTGATCCCTGAAGCCAGGACCTTTCTTCCTCCCTTCTCTCTGAGACCTTTGCCAGAAACGTGAATCTTCATCAGCCCTGGAACAGAGCTGCCAAAGCCCCCCGGTCCCTTGGCGTGGTGCTCAGGGGATAATCCCAATCAGTTACCCCAACCACTTCCCCTAATCACTCACCCCAGTCAGTCAGCCAGGCCTGCCCAGGAACCCAGGGCCAGTGTGCCTCCAACCCACCTTGTTCGCCACCTTCACTCCCTACCTTGGAGAGGCCAAGCTTCCTGCAAAGCCCACACCTAACGCCTTCTCAGTCATTTATATCTTGGGGTACATTAACTCACTAGTCCCTGTATTTGATAAACACCCTCTGACCCAACGTCCGCCCCAGACACAGTACAGGGCCAGCAGAGGGAGGGGAATCAAGATGAACAAGGCGCAGCCTGTTCCCACGGAGCCTCTGGGGAGAGAGAAGGTGCGTACAGGTGCAGGCTGCCGCTGGGCAGATCCCCACGGCAGGGCTCCAAGGGACCAGACTGACTGTCATGGGGGAGGTGACGTGGAGTCAGGCCTGGGACGGTGGATATGCTCCTGTCGGCAGAAGCAAGAGACACCCCAGAAGTGGGAAAGACGTAAAGCAAAGCAAGGAGTGGGACAGTGCCAGACCCTTTGAGAAATAACTGGGTGGGCGATTGGTAGAACACAGGGTAGGTCTGTGTAGGAGAGAAAGCGCAGATGACCTTGGACACAGACTGCAAATGGCCCAGAATGCTAAGCTAAGCTTGGACTTGATTAATCGACAGGGAGCAAATGGGATCGTTTGGGGTGAGGCAGGGCAGAGCAGAGGGGACTGCAGGGAGGGGCCTAGAGCCCCAGCCCCTGAGCAGGCAGCCAAGGTCACGTGAGCGTGGCAGGGAGGCCGGGGAGACAGGCCCGCCGAGAGGGAGCAGGGCAGGACTTCTCGGCACCCCTACCTCTCCTGCAACACAGCCAAGCAGGGAAGGGTAGAGTCAGGGAGCTCCTTCCAGGAAGACTGGGCCAGGGGTACTGCAGGCCACCCTCCCCCAGACAGCCACCCCAACCGTCTGCAGCCTCGCCTCTTTGTTTCTGCTACATCCCAGAGCATCTCTGCTAGGGAGAAGGTGAGCTGAGTGTCACTGGGTTCTCATTTTGCCTGCCTTCTCTGTTTTAATCACCTAAACTCATGTGAAAATGGCCAAGCCTATAGCAAAGACAAGAGAGAAATACTTGCATCTTTTGAGCTGGTGTCCGAGCATCAGGTCGGGTCCAAGGCCCAGGCAGCCTCCAGCCACCGACTGTGCCGTCTGTGCGGTCCCTCTCCAGCCGAGAAGGGCACGTCCAGCCTGGGCAGGCCCAGCTGCAGCCCCGCCACGGGGACCCCTCTGCTCTTCATGCTCCACTGAGTTTTCAATTGACTGTAGCTTCCTTTTCAGAAATCCTATTTGGCTTCAAAGTTACAGAAGATTGTTCTCCTTGGGGACTGCCGAGATGTTCAAAGTTTGCCTCCCAGAGATGACCGGAATTTGCCTGAAGTGTTTTTTAAAAAGGCATAATAACACCACCATTGTCCTTCACCCTCAAATGCAAAAATTAAAAATCTGCAGACATAAAGCGATCTTGAAAATCTCATGGAAGTATATTCTCTTTAGAGCTGAGGCCAAAAATTCAAAATTTCCTCCCCAGGAAGACACAGAAGGCACAGATTAAGAGAAAATTATCAAGGTACTGAGACCACTCCAGGTCTCTAAACACAAAACTTTAAGACCTCACGGCCCTTAATATGGGACAAGACTGGAAATGTGAAAATGGATAAAATCTGTGCTATAATTCCAGGTGGAGAGGAGTGCAGGGGAGAATGGGTTAAGGAGTGACAAGGCTTCAGGGTTGCTATCGTAGGGGGTCAGGCAGGACCCCCTGAGGGGATGTTATCAGAGAAGAAACCAGAGGGACGGGAAGGAATGGGCTGTGTTAAAAAGTGAGTGAGAAGGCCGGCAGGAGGACGGACTGTGCAATGGTCCTAGGGTGGGAGTGAGCTGGGCACGTTCAGGAACCACAGGCTGTGTGGTGTGGCTGGAGGGAGTGTGCAAGCGGGAGTGAGAGGAGGTGAGGTCTGCAGGGAAGGCAGAGTCTACATCCTTTAAGACAGGAGTCAGCAAACTGGCTCAGTAAAGGGTCACTTAGTAGATATTTACACTTTGTGGCCACACCATCTATGAAAGTAGTCGTAGACAGGGGGTAAATGAATGAGTGTGGCTGTGTTCCAATAAAACTTTATTTTTTTTAAAGATTTGATTTATTTTTTGACAGAGAGAAACACAGTGAGAGAGGGAACACAAGCAGGGGGAGTGGGGGAGGGAGAAGCAGGCTTCCCGCGGAGCAGGGAGCCCGATGCGGGGCTCGATCCCAGGACCCTGGGATCACGACCCGAGCCGAAGGCAGACGCCCAACCAACTGAGCCACCCAGGCGCCCAAGAAAATTTATCTCTTGATTCATGTAGTCTCTGTCCTATTTTTTGCTGCTGTCAGTCAAAAACTCTTTGATCCGTAAGAAGGGGTTGGACTCAAAAAGGGCAGAATAAAACTTTATTGATAAAGATAGGCAGTGGGCCAGATTTGGCCAGAGGGCCACAGCTTGCTGACCCTTGTTCTGGAGCCCCGTAGGCCAGGATGAGAACTTTTACGTTTCTTGTTAATGTGATAGAAGCCATTTGAGGACTTTGAGCCTAAGAATAAAGTAATCTGACTTATGTTCTAGATCATTCTGGCTGCTGCATGGAGAAGGGATTACAGGGCAAAGTGTGAGTGGAAGCGGGGAGACGGGTTTGAAGCTGTTAACGTTCCTTGGGCAGGAGAGAAAGAAGAGTGGCCCTGCAGTGACCGGGCCGGTACGCATGCCGCTCACCTGCGTCTCTAGGTCTCCTCCTGGCTCCATGATAGGATTGCACTTCCCACCCCTGTAAAATACGGTGTGGACATGCAGTTTTTTATCAGCTTCAACCAATAAAAAGTGAGAAGTAAAAACCTCGAGGAGCTAGTGCATAATTCTTTCTTTGCCGTACCATGATGACGTTACCAATTCTAGAAACTCTGCCCGTCTGCCTGGGTCCTTAAGTGAGGATGACGTGCAGCAGAACCCCTCAAGCAGCTGCAATTCATGTGTAACAAGAAAGAAACCTTCGTTAAATTAAACTGCCGAGAGTTGGGCACTTTTTGTCAGGAGGCATCACCTAGCTCCTCTGACTGATACACGTGGGCTTGGGAGGTAAAGCTAAGGGTCCACGGTAAGTAAAGCTTGTGGGGCTTGCTGATAAATTAGTTATAGTTAGTTTGAGAATGAGAGCTAGAGGATGAATCCTAGGGAACGAGGCCCGAGCAGCCGGGAGAAGGACGGCCCCATTTAATGAGAAGCAGAGGCTGGGGAGGAGCCCCGGGTCTCCTGTAAGACTATCTACGTTTAAAATAATGGTTCACCACTTACCAGCTATGTAACTTGAGCACCTTGACTGCCTTCTCATGCTAAGTTCCCTCGGCTGTACAGCAGGGATAAAAATAGTATCTACTTGATAGGTCTGTCAGGAGGATTCATGGAGCTAATTTAAGCAAACTACGGAGCCCAGCCCCTGGCACCGAGGAACTCCAAAGTAAATGTTAGCTATTGTCATTGACATCTTTGTCATCACCATTATTATTATTATTTTTATTATTATTATCAGTATCTTAAGAGCCTTATTTGTTTTGAGTCAGTGCCTTGTGCTGGGTCTGTTCCAGGTACCCTGAGAAGTCAAATTTCTGTACCTGTGTTGCTGCCAAAAAGAGTCGAGCCCGGCCTGGCCTTCCCTTAGCCCCTCCTCCAGACAGACCAAGCCCAGACACTAGCCAGCCCGCTGTCTGGCTCCTACTCCCTGGCTCAACTTCAAATGGCCGTTGCTTACAGACCGACAACAGGGGGCCTGGCCTTGCTTCCGTCTGCTTTTCCCAACTCCAGATGGCCTGAGAGGACCAGCATGGGGGACTCTTATTTCTGTAGTGAAGCTGGGGCGAGAGAACAATTCTTGCTGGCATGACTCTGGCACTGTCTTCCCTTTATCCTGGATTGCCCCTGTCTGGGAGGTAGCTGGAATCACAACAGAGGTTTCTAGTAAGTTCTAGAACAACATCTCTCAGTCGTGGCAACTCCTTGGTCATAAAGAGGAGGGGGGGCGCCTGGGTGGCTCAGATGGTTAAGCGTCTGCCTTCGGCTTAGGTCATGATCCCAGGGTCCTGGGATCGAGTCCTGCATCGGGCTCCCTGCTCCTTGGGAGCCTACTTCTCCCTCTGCCTCTCTCTCTCTCTGTCTTTCATGAATAAATAAATAAAATCTTTAAAAAAAAAAAAAGAGGAGGGAAACATGAGCACGGCGTTTGCATATTGGTCCTCCCAGGTTGAATTAAATGGTTATTTTTCCAAGTCAGAATGCCCCTTTTGGAGGTTTTGTAGTAGAGGCTGTGGTGCACCCAGGGCCCCCCACCCCTTTCGGACCAAGTCCCTATTCCCCCAGCTGTCAGCGGTGTTGGCCACCGGCAGCTCGAAGCTGAGGTGATGGCTACGTCAGCTCCTAGGGCCAGCCCATACTCTGAGACTGGTCAGTGCAGAGATATGAAGGCCCAGCCCCCTCACTCATCTCAGGACCGCTCCCTGGGGCCATGCTGGCACCTGCCCTCCCTCTGCGAGTGGCTGAGGCACCTGCTGGAACTGTCTCATGTCAACTTCTCCCTCTAAGCCTGCTTCCCTAAACTTTCCCATGTGTTGTTCTGGATAACACCCCCCACAAACTTCCTGTGTGAAGATCAGACTCCGAGCCTCTTCCCAGGGAACTCTATCTGTGGTGGGGACAAGCAGGAAGGACCTAGATCAAAGTCACGTGCAATGCTTTGTCCCACAGGAAGGGGGTCAGGTCTCTTATCACCTGAAAGCAAACATATTTAGAAGAGAAGAGAAAAATCCTTAGTGTTCCCTTGGCCACTACTTATGATTCTTCCCCTGCAGGTGCTGCCCAATCCTGTGGGGACTTCCTAAGCCCTGGGCCCCTTGAAGAGACTCTTGGCCCTGCAAGGTCGCCCACAATGTTCCCCCTCCACCCTTCTGTCATCGCAGCAAGAAAGATATTTCCCCAAAGGGGGCTGTCCCAGACGGAGACCTCCTGTCGGGGGATCCCCCTGCTCCCATGTTAAGTGGGTACAGATGCACCTGTGCTCCCCACTTCCTCTAGATGTGCAGGAAAACCTGAGATCGATTTAGGATACGGTGTATCCTTGAAATTATGTGCAAAATTATTATAATACTCTTTTTTTAGACACAGAGAGTGTTAGTTGTTTTTTCAGATTTCCAAAGGCCTATGACCCAGACAGGATGAAGACCCATAGCAGCCTAGAGAAAAGAACTGTGCCAGATGCTGACGGAAAGTTCATCCCCCAGCTCCTGACAAAAATCCTGGGATACAGGTCATGAGGTTCTTCACGATTCACTTCTTATGCAAGAGGCGCATAAATTCTGTCTTGGACGTCGCAGCCTTCCTTGTCTCTGTCCTTCATGTGGGCTGGCCAGAGCCCTGGGCCACATTCATCCGGGTCCCTAACCCTCCCATTTCCCCCTCACCACACATCTCTGAATTTTCACCTGATGACCCCCTCTGCTCTTAGGGCCTCCTCAAAATGTTTGCCTAAGGAAGTAGGTGCCGCACACAGAACAGTGTTAGGACAGAAAAGACGATTAGGATCCAGGTTGGGGGTGGGGGAGGGGGTGGCAGCGGGGTCACAGCGACTAAGGTTTGATTCTAGCTTTGCCACATTTTAACTGTAGACCTCAGGACCTAAGCCAAGGGAGTCTACCTCGCTGAGTCTGAGTTTCCTTTTCCAAAAAGTGGTACCACCGTAGGTTGTTGTGACAATTAAAGGTGACTGTGTCTGGAGCTCAGTACCTTGCCTGGCCTGGAGCAAGCCCTGGTAAATGCCAGTGTTGGGAGCACCCCATCGTAGTGGCAACAGGGCACAGAGCTCAGTTATAAAAACAAATGGGGTCATTTTAGTCTCTACGGTGAACTTGATTTAGCTCGAAGCTCTTCAACTGCACCTGAGATCAATAAAGGTAATAGTACCAAGTCACCTCCATTGTGAAATTCTGCTCTTCTTTGGTGAGAACTTGAGATTTCCTTCTCTTGACTCCCAGTGGAGGGCAGGGGCATTGAGGGGAGCTTTCCTGTCCCCCTGCCCTGCTCTAGTGGGGTAAGTCACTCTTGATCCTATCTCCTGCTGGGTCCTGGGATGTTTCCTGGACACAATGGTCTGTGGGGTTGGCCATTGTCCCTGCCATGAGCGACGCCAGGAGCATCCAGGAGTGACCTTCCTCCCCACTGTCAGGGGTGCAGAGTCTCCCCACACCTTCTCTGGAAACCTCTGGGCTAGTCCCTCAGCCCTGTCTCTCATCTACTCTCAGGGACGCCAGAAGTGGTTTTATGAGTTGGCAACCAACACAATCCCACAGGATCCCGGACTCAGAAGGGCCCCGTACTGGGGATTTAGTGCTCTGCCCCTGCTGATCACCTTCTGGAAATTCTTCATAATCTTATCTTTGAATCTGTGTTTTATACACAAAGTCCCATGGTGCAAAGGAGCACGTCCTGGGACTTGGCAGCTCAACTCACAAGGGTCCTACCTCCCATTGCTTTCCCACTTCCAGGGTCCCAAGCATCTTGAAGCCACCCAGCCTCCACATTTCAACCCAGTAACAGCTGCCACCCTCTGCCTCTGGTGCAGGCCTGAGCATGGGCATGGGGAGGGTCAAGGTCAGGTATGTGTGCCCCGCACATTTTGGGATAGGGCGCGGTGACGGCTGTCCACGCTCCAGGTGGGCCACACCATGGCATGCTCCATGGGTGATTGGGACGGGCAAGACTTTCTTACTCTGATCCAGGTGCTAGCTGCATCCTGACACCCCAGGGTCTCCCCTAAATTGGGGGCTGAAGCAGCATGCCCATGGGGAAGGAAAATGCCTGGCTCTGTACCCCTGTCCCTGGATGGGACACAGTGCATCAGTCCAGCTGATGGCTGACAGGAAAGGGAGCCTGACTTGTGGGGTCTACACAGGCCTTGATATCTTTGCACCTGAAGGAGCAGGACAGTAAATATTGAAAACAGGTCAAGAGAGTGAAACCGCAGAAATAAATGGGAAAAAAAAAATCTTTCTTTTATTTTTTGGTATCTTTAACGGCCCTTCTGCTTTTTGAACAAGAGGGTTTTTTATGAATTTTTATTTGGCCCTGAGTCCCCAAATAATGGAGCTTGAATCCCTTCTACTTTGATCCCCTCCACTTCTCTCGGGGGCCATGAAAAATTTGGGAGGGAGGAGATGGGGGTGACGCAGGTGCCAGACATGGACATCTCTAGCAGCCCTCCATGGTTTGGAAGTGTCCCATGCTTCTGCAAGTGGGTCGCTTTCAAAACTCTGCCCATGGAAGCTGGTCCAGGCCTTCTTTGTCCTGGGTTTCCCTAAGTTAGAGAGAAAATGTATCTCTCTCTCTCTTTTTTTTTTTATGATTTTATTCATTTATTTGACAGAGACACAGCGAGAGACGGAACACAAGCAGGGGGAGTGGGAGGGAGAAGCAGGCTCCCCGCTGAGCAGGAAGCCTGATGCGGGGCTCGATCCCAGGACCCCGGGATCATGATCTGAGCCAAAGGCAGACGCCTAACGACTGAGCCAACCAGGCACCCCAGAAAATGTATCTCTTGATTCATGTAGTCTCTGTCCTATTTTTTGTGCTGTCAATCAAAAATCTGGCCACACTCTTTGATCCGTAAGAAGGGGTTGGACTCAAAAAGTGCAGAATCCATTGTTAAGTGTCCTTGATGTTTCCAGTTATTGTCTGCCCACATTAGTACACCACTTCCCATGTGGTCGCAAGAGCTACTATTATTGTACTGCTGTGCATATTTATGTGTGCGTATAAATAAATGAGCACACAGGAAATGAAATTTTGAAGTCAATAAATCTGTTAAAAAATCAAAAATATGTCATTGGGTAAGTTGTCCTACACACTCCTGCCAAATATCTCACTGTTGTAAAGCATATCTGTGGTTTTTAAACCAAAATGCTTCAGGGAGTTCCTTTCTACCTACTAGATGGGATGCTGCCCAGTACATGAATTGTTGAATAAAGCCAATTAGATCTTCAAAAAAAAAAAAATGCATCAAAGACCACAGTGTAGGAGCTAAAATATAAAACTCTTAGAAGAAAACACAGGGGTAGATCTTCATGACCTTAGATTTGGCAGAGGAGTCTCAGCTAGGACACCAAAAGCGCGGGCAACAAAAGAAAAAATAGATAAAGTGGAATTCACCAATAAACTTTTGCTTTTCAAAGTAAAAAAAGTCAACACACGGAGTGGGAGAAAATTTTTGAAAATCACATATTTTATAAGGGATTTATATCTAGAATATATAAAGAACAGTTGCAACTGAATGGTAAAGAGACAATCCATTTGAAAAAATGGGCAAAGGATCTGAACTGACATTTCTCCAAAGAAGATATACACAATAAGCACATGAAAGTCAATAAGCACATGAAGTTCAATAAGCCCATGAAGAGATGCTCAACATCATGAGCCATCAGGGAAATGCAAATCAAAACTGTAATGAGACTACACTTCATACCCACTGGCATGGCTATCATATAAAAGTCAGATAATAACAAGTGTTGGCCAAATTAGAACCTTCATACACTGCTGGTAAGAATGCAAAATGGTGCAGCGGCTGTGGGAAACAGTCTGGCAGTTCCTCAAAAGGTGAAACGTGATTACCATTAAGTCCCAGCAATTCCATTCCTGGGTGTGTACTCAAGAGAAATGAAAATATATGTCCACACAAAAACTGGTATGGATCAATAACAGCATTATCCACCACAGCCAAAAGGTGTAAACAACCCAATGTCCACCAAAACATAGATGGATAAACAAAATTTGATATATCCATGTAATGGAATATTTATTACTTGGCCATCAAAAGGAACAAAGTAGTGGCAAATGCTCCAACGTGGATGAACCTTAAAAACATGATGCTAAGTGCCAGAAACGAGTCACAAAAGACCACATATTGTATGGTTTAGTTTACATGAAATGAGCAGAATAAGCAAATCTATAGTGATTGAAAGTAGCTTAGTTTCCTACTGCTGGGGGAGCAGGGCATTAAGCTAAGGGGTGCAGGTTTCCTTTTGGGGTGATGAAAACGTTCTAAAATTGACTTGAGGTTGCACAACTCTGTGACTGTATCGAAACCATCAGACTGTATACTTTGTACCTTTTGCCTATGGTATGTGACTTATACCTCAATAAAATTGATTTTTTTTAAAGATACCTAGGTTTTACTTAACAAGGTTAGTATTTTTGTCCCTCCAGAAGCCCTACTACAGATTTCACATGCTTGAGAACCAACTGGACAAAGCACTCTGACCTCCCCCACGCCTCACCACCCCACCCCTGCAGTACAATTGCTTTTGTATTTATTCTGTTTCCTGGAAACCAAGCCAAGCCCACCCCCATTGGTAATGACAGAGTGTGATGGGGTCTATTTAGAAGCTGGGCCTTGTCAATTACTGTAGGACACGACTGACCCCAAGATGTGAGAGGAGCCTGTCCGAGACCCACTTCCCACTGCTCCAGCCCATGTGCTCTGAACTTCAGAAATGTCCATGCCCAATGTCACATACCCAGGCCCTTTCTGCTGGCAAAGCAGGGATGGATGTACATCCTCCTCTGCAGACAAGCTGCAATTCAAACTTCACTATTCGGGAAGGGCCCAGAGGAACAGAGCGAAGGTCCCATGAAAACGACCTTTCCCTCATTCCCAGGGGATACCTCGGGGTTAATCCCAACACCCTCCCATCCTGCAGTGTGTGCAAAAAACAAGTGTTTGCTGACTTCTAGGGACCCTAGATCCGAACCATCCCCTCTGGATTGCCAATGCAAGACTGGATCTCCTCTCTCCAGAGTTCTCAGCCTTTTCTTGCTCACCCACAACTTTCTGTGATAGATCAAAATGCACTAATTAGGGAGCACTGGCAGTTCTAAGGGAGCCAGCGAGAGTCTAAAGAGATCTACCAGTGCAGCAACAACAGAGGCCAGGCAAGGGCCTCATCCCAGCAACAGCTGAAGGCAAAAGGGAAGACCCATCAGTTTTGCTGGGCTGGAGAGTGTGCCCCCAAATTCGTGTCCTTCCTGGAGTTTTAGAACATGGTCTTATTCAGAAATATGGCCATCAGAGGTATAATTAGTTCAGATGAGCTCATACTGATGCAGAGGGCGTCCTTAATCTGATGGAACTGGCGTCCTTCGAAGAAAAAGAAGAGACACAGACACACGGGAAGAATGTCAGGTGACAGCAGAGACAGATGAGGATGATGCCGCTGCAAGCCAAGGAAACCAAGGATTACCAGCAGCATCGGAAGCTAGGAGACAGGCGAGGAAGGATCCTCCCTTCAGAGGGAGCACAGCCCTGCCGATACCTTGATTTCAGTCTTCTGGCCTCCCGCACAGAGAGAGCATAAGGTTCTGTTGTTTTGAACCACCCAGTTTGTGCTGGTTTGTTACAGCAGTTGCAAGAAACCCGTGCATCAGTCTTATTTTTGAAGTGGCACGGGGCTGTTCTGATGTCCACAGCTCTGCAAGGAAGACACACCGAACGAGTAACCACAAATCAGCAGGTACCTGAGCATTGTCCCAGGAACTGGGATTAGCCTCGCTGGAGAGTGTTGCTGGCTCGTGGGAAGCGGGCGAGCCTCTGGAGAAAGGGCCATTCTGCGGAAACCATTTCCAGGCTTTGGACAGAAGCAGAACGGCTACATGAAAAAAAACAAACCCATAAAAATTTTAGAGGGAAAAAAGAGATTATTTTTACAACTTGAGGGTGGGGGTTCCCTTCCACAGGAAGGAAGATTCCATACCCAGAAGCCATAAAGGAAACAACTGAGAGATTAATCTCATAAAAATTAAAAACTTCCATAGATCAAAACACACAATAAGAAAAGTTTAAAAAAACAAAAACAACAAACAGCATGAGGCATTTTCTAACAAGCAAAGAATTAGTAGACAAAAGTAGCTCTCACAAATATCACACACACACACAAACACACACACACAACAATCCAATAGAAGAATGGGTAAGAAATTTGAAGGCCCATTAAGATGAGGGCAATGCAGGGCACCTGGGTGGCTCAGTCGTTAAGTGTCTGCCTTCAGCTCAGGTCATGATCCCAGGGTCCTGGGATGGAGCCCCGCATCGGGTTCCCTGCTCCATGGGGCGCCTACTTCTCCCTCTGCCTGCCATTCCACCTGCTTGTATACTCTCTCTGACAAAAAAATAAATAAAATCTTAAAAAAAAAAAAGATGAGGGCAATGTGGCAATGTGTGTCAGATGTTCAAGCAGGGCTCCCTCAGTCTCGGTTTGGGCAGACTCCAAAGGTCAAGGACCACACAGTAGGTGCCAACAAGCCCCCAGGGTCTAAATGCTGGATCCCTAATTCAAGACCCACTGAAAGGATTAGCTAATCATGTACCTCCCACACATGGGAGAGGCAGGGACAGAACAGCTGGTCCTGGGCTGGGCAGGAACAGAGCAGGACGGGATGGGAGAAGTCTCCAGATGGGGACCAAGCAAAGGAAGACTGTGGGCCCCCAGCACCTTGTGCTGTCTTGGTATGTTTATCTCTAGCGCCTCCTGAAAGTCTGCTAGAATGACAGTAAAGGAGGGAAAATAAGGCAAACACTTCAATGGACAAAGAAAGTATAGAGGAAGCAAGTGACAAACTCTTGGAACTGGGAAGGCAGCTGCATGCATGGTCACCATGTAGTGGCTCGGAGCAGTCTGAGGTCTGACCAGGAGCAAGGAAGTCAAGAAGCAAAGCAAAGTATGCCAGAGCCACTGAAAGGGGACAGGGATTTCTGGAAGCGGCAGTGTGAGTGCAACTGAACACGGAGGGTTGACTAAAAATTAGTGTGAGAGGGGCGCCTGGCTGGTTTTGTCAATTAAGCATCCGACTCTTGATTTCGGCCCAGGTCATGATCTCAAGGTCATGAGATTGAGCCCCGTGTGGGGCTTGGCACTGGGTGTGGAGCCTGCTTAAGATTCTCTCTCTCCCTCTCCCTCTGCCCCTCCCCCCTGCTCATGCGTGCGCACACACACTGTCTCTCTCTAAAACCAAAAAACAAAACTTAAAAACATGAGTATGAGAATATTTTGACCCATGGTCCCTTGCCCCAATCTGTGCAGGTAAAACACTACCTCCCCAGCATCCTGGCAGAAGACAGGGCTCTATTCTCCAGTGAGAGGGAGCCAGAGGGCTCTGGACTCAGGAACCATGGGCACAGATGCAGGTGAGGGCACCTGGCTGACAACAAGAATGAAGTGAAAGTTGACACACCGAATGCTGAAATCCGCACCCTACCCTTCTCTCGCCCTGAGAACTAGGAGCCAACCTTATAATCCTTGTGCAAAACTTTGCATGATTCTTCTCAGGGGATACTGGCCAGCCCAAATGAATTTATGCAGATACTGGTTGTTTGGAGCCCCCAGTAAAGTGGTCAAGGTCAGTCCTCCTCCAACAAAGCCCCACCCAGACACATAGAGCTTACAGTGTATGTGTTAGAGTCTTACTCTTCACATAAAGTCAGAGATGAAAACTATCGAAGACTAAAAAAAAAAAAAAAAAAAAGAGCTTAGAGGAAACAGACAACTCATGGAGCAGGGAAAAAAGTTATAATATAATATAACATAATATAATATATTAAGTTGTAAGTGCCATCTCCAGGTAATAAGATATTAACATGCATCCATGAAATGAAAACTTGTTGCTTAAAAAATAACTACAAAGTAAGTTTTAAAAGGATCATTCAGAATTTTAAAAGTATTCTGGGAAATTAAATTGGCAGATACCCAAAACAACGGCATATAAGAAGTTTCTCAGAGTCCATAGTCTCTCATGGTTCGTCTCTCCCTCCGATTCCCCCCCCTTCATTTTTCCCTTCCTTCTCCTAATGTCCTCCGTGTTATTCCTTATGTTCCACAAATAAGTGAAACCACATCAAAAACTAATGATGTATTGTATGGTGACTAACATAACATAATAAAATTTAAAAAATTAAAAAAAAAGAAGTTTCAATAGAAAGTTTAAGAGGCACCTTCCAAAAGACTAACACAAAGAAGAAGATGGAAAATAAGAGAGAAACACTAGAAAAATTAGAGAATTGGCTCAGGAAGTCCATAATTGAAAAACAGGAAGGTCTAAAAGGAGAACAGAAAATATACTTGGGGGAGGGGAAGGAAGATAGAAAATAATACAAGAAAATGTACTAGATTATGCGTATCAATCGTGAGCCTCCAGTTTGAAAGGACTCGCTGCGTACCCCCATGTGAAGAGAGACCTGCACCAGTGCACCCCAAGCATGAAGAGAAAATTTTGAATAATTTCAGAGACAAAAAATGGCCTCTTGTGAAGGAAAGAGGTGAGACCACATCTGACTTCTCACAGCCGCTCTGTGAGCCCGAGGCAGTGGGTGACGACCTCCCAGTCCCAGGGGCAAAAATTTCCAAAGAAGCTGCCAATCAAATGTGAGGGTGGGAGAGTAAATTTTTGCATGGGCAAGCTCTCAAAACACTTTCCTAACACTGAACGTTTCTCAGAAAGCTACTGGAGAAGGTGCTTCACCCCAACAGGGGAGAAAACCAAGGCAGGACATTGGATTCAGCACACAGGGACCCAGCACAGGGAAGTCAGAGGGTCCCCAGGCCCCCAAGACCACAGCGGGGGCAGCCACACAGGCTGCAGGGGTGGGGGTGCGAGGGGGGTGTCTCCTGAGGAAGGAGGCTGGGCCTCAGCACACGTATCTGCTTGAAAAAGAGCCCCCTCCAGCCTGAAGTCTAGGAATGGATGGTCATTGAGCACTAAACAAAGGAAAAGCTTGGCAGCCCCTCATTCCAAGCAGAACAAAAGGTTGTACAAAATGGGAAATGTGCACCACATGGTTAGGCTGTGAATAATAGGAACATCGTCCCAACTATGTAAATACTGAATATTGATTTGGCCCAAAATGACACTCTTAACTACCATGTTGGGCTTGAGGAGAAAGGAGGACACATACGCAGGGGGAGAGGGAGGGCAGTTTACAAGAGTTACGTCCTCCTCTGCTGTAGTAGGAATTCACTGAATCACATTTAAACTGGAAAATCAAGAAATGGCAGTCCAGGCATGTTATTTTAAAGTAAGGAGGAAAGCACCAGAACAATCAGTGAGAAGAATTCGAAATGATGGCCTCTAGGGAGTGAGAATCAGGAGCAGGGAAGAGAGATGCTGGTTTTCATTATGAGTCTTGCAGAACCATTTGACTTTTAAAACTATGTACATGTATGACTTTGATAAACATAATTTAAAAAAAAAAAAAGCTATCAAAGAAACAACAAGGAAAGAGTAAGTGGGCCAAGTCAGCACATTTCAGACTTTTTAATCCACATCTCGCCAGTGAGTAAAGACCTCCATGACTTGACTTGTTAAATGAGGGAGAGGCAATCGGTTTTCACAGTTGCTTATTGTAATTGCCTATTACAATGATTCCGAGGATGAACCCCTTCCCCCAGGCTCTATGATGCCATGTGGACACAGCCCACCTGAGTGACACCCCCTGCCTCTGGTGGTGGTGGGTGACAGCACCGTCCCCAGCTGTAGTTTGGATCAGGGGAAGCCATCAAAAGGCGGCCCCCTCAAGACTCATTCATTCCCTCCTGGTCTGTTCTCTGTGCTTTGGGTAAATCTGACTGCTCTGCTGGTCAGCCTGTTCTCTCCAGAGGGCTGCCCCACAGTGGGGCTGGGAAGATGGCAGCAGGGTGTGGGAAGGCCAAAGCCCCAGGGGACCTCACAACTATGGCCTACCGTCCATCACTGGGGCCGCCAATACCTCTCTTGCTCGTCCTACTGAAACCTGTCTCCTGAGTCTCTTTTCTCAGTTGGATGTGAGCAGGGGAGGCGAATAATGGGGTGTTATTTATGAGTCTCTCGAAACTCCCACAGCCATGTGTCAGGCGCGGTGCCTGGTGCTTTGTAAATGCACCATGTCCTTTGATCCTCACAGCCCTCATGGTGAAATTATGACCCTGTGAATCTGAGCCTGGGTCTCTGGGACTCCAGTGGGGCTCTCCTTTCTCCGTGCTGCGAGCCTCGGTTGGTAGAAGCATGCTCACCTCTCAGGATGTGTGAGGAGTCATCGGGACATGGTCAGCTGGGAGGCCCTTGTCCCCTGGAGAGCATCAGGCACATCTTGGCCTCTAGATTTCATTGTCTGTCATGTGGCTGATAATCCCCGTGAAGTCTCCTGGCTCTGTCTCCCCATAGCCACAGATGTGGCGGCGATCGTGGCCCTGTTCCCTGCTCTTCTCAGCCCACACGTTCCCCTTAGATGATTTCATCCGCCACATGGCTCCAATTACCATCTATCTGCTCAGATTTATGTCCCCAGCCCAGACTGTGTACGTGGCTCCAGACGCATGCTGCCCAGGCTCATCTCACTCAGCGGCTCAGCGGTTGCTAGCACTCTCGGGTCCCCAGTGACTGCCATATCCTCCTTCCCAGGTCTGCTTCTCCTCCAGTGTCCTCTATCACAGTCTCCCTGACACCGCATCTCCCTGACACTGTCCCTGGCCTCTCAGCCCGAGAAGATGCTTGGCTTCCTTCCTTCTCACAGGCCACCAGGCCTTCCTGCTGGGACTGTGATGGCCTCTTAACCACTCGCCCATTTCCACTCACGACTCCATCTAGTCCATTCTGTGCACTGGTCAGGATAATATTTTGGAGACACAAATCCTCTCATTTCACTCCTTCACTGAAAGCCCATCCAGGCTCAGATGTTGCTTACTAGTGAAGACCCCCTCAGACTAGCTTGAGTTCCCCTACCTGCTGCTCCTCTAACATATGGGACAACTGGAAGAGAACTTACTGCCATTATGCTTTTGTTACCTGTCCTTCTGGGACACTACCTTCCCAGCAGGACGATGGCACCTTGAACGTACCAGCCACTCCTGCCTGCTTCTCAGCTGTGTCCAGGGCCTTGCTCAGATGTAGTGCCTGGTAGGGTTAGTAAATAGCCATTGAATGCATTACTTGGAAGTGGCTATTAAAATAAATTACAAAAATACTGAATGTATTGATTTTTTAATAGACTATTTTTTGGAGACGTTTTTGGTTCACAGCAAAATTGAGCTGACTGCAGAGTGTTCCCATTTATCAGCATCTCCCACCAGAGAGGTACACTTGTTATCATGATGAATCTACACTGACACATCATTATCCGGAGTTTACATTAGAGTTCACTCTTGGTGTTGTCCACTCGATGCGTTTGGACGCTTGTATAATGACATGGCTCCCCCATTGTAGCATCGTAGAGAGTAGTTTTACTGCCCTAAGAAGCCTCTGTGCTGCTCTTATTCGTTCCTCTCTCCCAGAAAACGCCTGCCAACCACTGATCTTTCTACCATCTTCATAGTTTTGCCTTTTCCAGCAAGTCATATAGTTGAGATTCTGTAGTATGTACAATTTTTTACCCATTTTTAATCAGGTTATTCATTTTCTTTTTTTTTAAGATTTTATTTATTTGAGAGAGAGAGAGAGAGCATGAGAGGGGGAAGGGTCAGAGGAAGAAGCAGACTCCCTGCTGAGCAGGGAGCTCCATACGGGACTCGATCCCAGGACTCCAGGATCATGACCTGAGCCGAAGGCAGTCGCTTAACCGACTGAGCCACCCAGGCGCCCAGGTTGTTCATTTTCTTATTGTTGAGCTTTAAGAGTCCTTTGTATATTTTATATAAGTCCTTTATCACGTTGTCTTTTGTCAATATTTTTCCCCAGTCTGTGGTTTGTCTTCTCATTTTCTTGAATTATATTGATTTTTTTTTTGAAGATGGAATTGGCTTTATTAAGCAATTCATGAATTGGGCAACATCCCATATAGCAAGTAGCGAGATGCTCCTGAATTATATTGATTTTTAAAGACAGAAATAAACCTGGAACTATTTTAAAGAGTTTGTAACATATGCAAGATAGATCCAGGACCTTGAAACCACGCACAGTCATAGACTCATAGGAACTCCTTGATCTGAGAGAGCAAGTTTGTCGGGAGTGACAGGGTTATCTTCTTAAGTGTTCCAGAGAAGCTGAACTGTGAATGTGGTAGTCTGTCCCACCTGCCAAACCAGTCACCCATCTCCTGGGCTGGCCAGTGTCCAGACTAAGGTTTTGGAGTACCAAGGCCAAAAGTCCTTTGGATAGAGACTCCATAGGGCATTGGTGGAGGGGAGGCGATGCGGGACTGATGCCAGAGGTAAATTTACCTTCAAGTTAACGACACTTCCAAGACAGACCCCAATTTACAGGGGCCCCTCCCAAGGCCCCGGAGGAGCCCCAGCAATGTAAGTAAGTAAGATAACCTTCTATGTGCACTGGGGTTTCCCCTGTGCC
Organism: Zalophus californianus; assembly: GCF_009762305.2. Lineage (NCBI taxonomy): Eukaryota > Metazoa > Chordata > Mammalia > Carnivora > Otariidae > Zalophus > Zalophus californianus. The sequence continues at coordinate 46,460,543 of NC_045609.1, forward strand.
GTGTATAGTTCCCCCTTGTCAGGCAGCACCGAAAGGGCATCAGGCATTTGGGGATCCAACGAAGGGGAAGTTCATTTGGGAATATATGATTTAACATATAACTTGGAGAGACGTTTTTAAATGTTGCAATAAAACAAATAAAAAGTTACAGTTTTCCGATCTGGAAATACAGTTTTGTCCTACTTAACTTTTTAATTAAGAAACTAAGGAAAAAATCAGATAAAAATGAATGGAATAGAAGACAGGTTATAAAGATGAGCTATAGAATCAATAGAAATTATTGTTAATCACATTAAGTTTTTTAAACATTCCAATTTTACTATGAAGAGGAAGAAATAAATTGCTAATAAAAATAATGACTAGGCTCTTGGAGTGTTTAGTAATCTCACTAAAAGGGTGAATTCTGTGAAGGGGTTGAGAAGATATTGAAATTTCCTGCTGAATTGACCAAAACTGAAAGAAACACATTAAAAAAACTCATAAATGCCATTAGAATACAAGCATTGATGTGATCATCATCATTCAGAGACTATATAAGATTAATAACCACATGGAAAACTGGAAATGCCCTAAAATCTTGCAGCTCAGGTACAATAGAAGCATAACACAGGTGTTCCCCAAATTTGATAAAACTATAATTATGCCATTATCAATGGGTTTTGAAGTTGAAAGCAATTTGTCTAAACTACCAAAAAAAATTTTTAATGGTTTTGATCACTCATGCCCTGAAGGCAGACTGAATTATATTTTTATTATGACTAGAGAAAATCATTGTCATATGAAGAGAACAAAGAATACTCAGCTGAAAATGTAAGGAAAGTATTATAGAAGTAGGTCCAGAATTTAGTAAAAATTATGTTTTTGAAGATTTTTGTGATGTTTATGTTATTTATCAGCTTTTTTTAAAAATTTGTGATTTATTGTGATTTTTGTCTCATTTAAAATAATCTCTTTGGTGCTTTCATAATTCTGTATTCATGCTTTTGTGTTCTCAATTCTTTTTTTTTAAGATTTTATTTACTTATTTGACAGCGAGAGAGATAGAAGAAGAGAGCGCACAAGCAGGGGGAGGGGCAGAGGGAGAAGCAGACTCCCTGCTTCGTCCCAGGACCCTGGGATCATGACCTGAGCCAAAGGTAGATGCTTAACCAACTGAGCCACCCAGGTGCCCCTTGGGTTCTTATTCTTAAAGAAGTCCCCCGAGGTAAATAAAGACTACTAGAATCAAGATCTGCTAGAACTGACTTGGATGACAGAGGGATGGAAACAAGCTTGCCCATGATACACATCCTCCTCTCCCTCACTCGGCCGTAGGTGGGAGGCTGCCTCCTGGCCAAGGGCACACAGAAACAACCTGATGACCTGCAGAAGCAGAGCCTCACCTGCAGCAAAGGAGCGAGCTCTCTGTCCCTGACGTGTCAGCAGAGGGGACCCTACCAGGGAGCCCCTGACTCAAGTGGGGACTGGCATGTACTCTCCGGAGATCTAAGCACCAGATTAGCTTTTGGGTCATTTCCAGCCCCGAGTCTTTTTTAAAGACTGGTGGTGGGCACTGTCACGCTCCTGCAGAGCAAACAAAGTGACTCAAACTTTCTGGAAGACAAGTTGGCAATAAATATTCAATGTGTTCACACCCTTCGGCCCAGTGATTTCCCCTTCCAGGAATCTATGAATAGAAATGATTAGAAATGCAGACAAATATGTAAGCAAAATGAAGTTCCCACAGCGTTCACATGGCACAATGATGATACAATATCAACAGTGGTCAAAAAAAAAACCCTCTGTAATATGTCTGCAGCTAGGTAGCCATAACTAGGAGAAATTTATCAGTATTCTTGTGAAAATGCTTCTGAGTGGTACAATCTCTGTTAGTTTCTTTATGTATTTGTGTGTGTGTGTGTGTGTGTGTGTGTGTAATGAACACAAATGATTTTGATCCTCAGAGGCAAATGCATTTTTAGATGAACCAGTGTGGAGGGAAACCAGACACCTACACTAGGTGCTTACACACCTGCTCCCACAGGAGTATCTTAGTACTCATCAGTCTTTCTTTAAAATAACTGGCTTCAAAAATAAATAAATAAATAAATAAATAAATAAATTAATTAATTAAATAACTGGCTTCAGCAGATAGAGACATGGGTCCCACCCACCTTCTTTCTCCAGGATCCCCGGAGCTATTGTGCAGACACTTTTGATTCGGTAATGCTGGTAAACTCGGAGCAGCCCTTTGCTAGGTTCCTTGCATTATAACAAGGCAGCTCTTCCCCGGTCTGGGTGAGCCGTCTTGTGCAGCCTCTCGGATCACCAGGCAGGCCCCATGGTTCTCGGTTCCATAAGAATTGTGGAGCTGTGTGGGCCAAGATGTCTAGGAAGGCATAACCTGGAAATACCCGTCCTCTGGCCGGGGAGTCCTTTGATGCTTGGAGAGAGCCAGGGGGGCAGAAAAATACAAAGAGCTGTGCAAATGAATCTCCCTCTCCTTACCTTTTTGTGAAGTGAGGAGCGGGGACTGAGAGACGGCCCTCTGAGGGCCCCGGTCTGCCCTGTGAGCACGTCCGTCTGCCTAGATGGTGCCCCAGGACAATCACACAGTGAGGACATGGAATCCGCCCCGTCCAGTGTGGCCGGCACGGCTGCGCTGTAGGTTGGACAGGTCCGTGTCATTCATCCTCACATCAAACTGCTTCTCTAGTCTCCTGGAGTCTCTTTTGAGATAAGGCTGGGGTTATGGAAATGCATAAAGTAAGCATGCTGCACAGGCATCCTTTTTAAAACAGAGATGAGGAAAGGGAGAGGAGCCCAGAAGAGCCTGGTTTACCCAGGGGGCTGGATGTGTGGGTCAAGCCCTGAGCGGGGCTAGCACCTCTGAGCAGACGTGGTGCTCAGTGCAGAATTGTGCTCAGGCCACAGCCCAGCAGAGCCAGTGTCCCAAACACGGGTGACTTCCGTGCAGGGGCTGCGCAGAACAGGACCCTCCGTGGGACTGGGTACCACAAGGGAGTCTCCGCTGACCATGGGTGGGCGGGTTCTGGAGAGAAAAAGGAGCACCAGGAGGTCAAACTGGAGACACAACCCTGTGCAAGGGGCCAGGGGGTCAGGAGTACAGGGTGGGCTCCGTGCCCGAACACAGGGTGGCCCGCAGACCCCACCCTCCCAGAGGCTCTGCACCCACATACTCCGATCTCCCTTACTGGGGCTTCCCTCACAAGTGGTTTCTATGTGTCTGTCCCGCCCGCAGAGCCTGCAGAAAAGAGGCAGAGCACAGCCTATCTGGAGTCTGTTCAGTCTGGTCCCGCGTGTTCCTCAGGCCAGGTCATGATGTGAAGGAACCACCCGATACAGAGGTTCTCTCTTCGAGGAAACCGTGGGCGCGGCCTTGCTTGCTCATCTCAGAAGAATGTCCGAGTCAGAGAAGGGTGACCACCATCTTGGAGAAGCTGGGGAAACTGAGATCTGTGGGGGAGGCATAACTTACTCAGAATCCCAGCTGGCGAAGGCAGATCTGGAAGCAACTGGAAAACCACACTGTGAATAACTATAGTTTGGCTCTGGCCACAACTCCCTCGGGGGCATTTTCCCCCCACATGGCCTGTTCATGGGCTCCCAAACCGTCCCCTTGGAAGCTGCCTATCACCAGCCTCTAATCAAATGCACTCGCCGTTCCTGACCGCAGCCCCGCCTTCATGGACCGCCGCGCCCCCCCCCCCCCCCCCAGCCCGGTCCAGGCCACACGCCCTTGGGGGTGCGCCACTCTGGCTGCAGGAAGCCAGTCTGCTGGGAGATGCCGGGAAATGGTCTGCAGAGCCCTGATATGTATTACTTTCCAAATTTATCACGGCTCCGTCTTCCAACATAGAAAAATATGGTTTTGATTTTATCGTCGACACATCTCGCAGCCCTGATCTGTGGGTCCTGGGGGACAGACCCCTCCCAGTGGGCTGGGCTCACAGAAGCAGCTGGGCCTTCCTGCAGGGTCCTGCTGCCGAGAGAAAGGCTCTGGCCTCGCCCCCTCCTCACCGGCCATCTGCAGCAAGCAGCCCACCCAGCCTCGCTGCTCCTCTCCCAGCACATCCCTGGGAGGCCTGAGGCCATCCAGAGGGCTTTCCCTGGCACGCTGGGACCCCCTGGCAGCAGCCATGACTCAAGTTCTCGAGCACCTGGTATCTGCCAATGTTGTCAGCACACGACCCTCCCAGCCCTGGCCAGGAGCCAGCAGAGGCCGGCCAGGCAGGGGAGCGGATTGCGGCGGTCGGTTTTGCGGGGAAGTGGGGTGGGCACCCGGGGGGCACCAAGTCCGGGCTGGAGCGCATGAGCCCAAGATGCCCAGCTGCACCCATCACAGCCATCCAGCTTGCTTCTCTTCCTGTCTCTCAATCTGCCTCTCCATCTCTGTCTCTGTCTCTCCCCCTCTCTCTGTCTCCCTCCCCTCTCCTCCCCTCTCTGTCTCTCTCTAGCTGTTTGTCTCTGTTTGTCTTTATCTCTGTCACTATCTCTTTCGTCTCTGTTGCTATCCTAGTCTCTGCGTCTCTAATAGTGTCTTTCTGTCTGTATCTGTCTGTTTCGCTCCCCACTCTCCACCCCACCCCACCACCTCCAGGCTTATTTCCCCCCCGGCAAGCAGTTGCTCTGTGCCCAAGGCCGTGGGGGGCCTGCCAGGGTGGGGCCTGCTGCATTGCTCAGCTGCGCCTGAGCCTGCCCACGGCTGACCCTGTCCTGCCCCACCTCTGGGCTGCGTCCTGATACCACAGAGCCCTCCCTGCTCCTCCCAGAGTGTGTGCTTGCTCCCTGCCCCTCCCCACACTCCTGCCTCCTCCAGCTCAGATGTCCCTAGTCTGTCCTGGAAGTTTGTGTCTGTCTGGAAGCTTGTGGAGAGTTCAGGAGCCTCATTTTGCCCTTGGTATTCGGCTTCCTCAGGTGGAAAGAGTTTTCCTGTGTCTGCCATGTGGCGGGGGCCAATCGACTCCGGCCTTCTCTCTGTCTGCCTAACAGAAGCCAGGCGCCAAGCTGCCTGCAGCCCCCTGGGTCCCACGGTGCCTACTCCCACCAGCTTCCCAGCCCAAACCCTCTGACTCGCTGGCTCTGAGGATGAGGGAACCCTCTCTCCCTGCTGCCCACCCTCATTCCTGGCTCCACTTCCAGTCTGCTAGACCAATGACCTTGGGTGCCTGTCATATCCCCCATGCTCCTCTCCAGGGCACATAGGACCATAGCCAGATTGAGAGCCAGGGGCAAGGGGCCAAGGGGCCATGGAGGTCATCCCCATCACTGGTGGGGGTTGTGTTAACAGAGTTGCCTGGAGAGATCCAGGCCGGGAACATAAACAGTGACAGGGAACACTACAGAGAGCGGTGGGGTCTGTGGTAACCCCTTCAGCAGCTACACAGGACAACCACTCTCCTTTTACACAGGGAGGCCAGATCCTCCACATCTTCCAGAGAAACTGCACATCTGGATTTTTATATGATAATGTTGGGACATCATGAAACATGTTCTGAGAAACACTCTGTAGGCCAAATAAAATATATTGATGGAAATCTCCGGCCTGCATACCATCTCTATGACCTGTGTTGGGTGTCTCCTAACACCCACCCCCTAACCTTCTGACCACACTGAGGGGAACAGCAGGGGTTCCTCACCAGTCCTACACCCCTGCCTAGGTCACGGGCTCTGGCCCCACCCCCAGAGCCATAGAGGTCCTTGGAAGATTGCTTTGCAGAAGCCCACTGCTGTCTGTTCCTGGCTGGTCACCTTCGCCTGGCCTGCAGACCCTTGGGCCACCTTCCCTGCCTCTGACATGGCATGGCCCATCACAAACAGAGCTGAGGCAGTAAAGCGGTCCAAGCCACAGGGAGCCCCAAGAGGACCAGCTGTGGTTGATATGCTTGCTTTGGGTTTCTTTCCTTAGGTTTAAACAGAGCTACTTTCTGTCCCTACTCAGGCAAACAGGTCAGAACACCCTGCCAGTGGCCGAGGCCCCAGCCCCCTAGGAGGTTCCTGCCTGCACACAGCCAGCTTAGCATGGGGCTGCCCCTCAGGGGGCAAGAAGCAAGCATGCGTGGGTCAGTCACCAGCTTCACTGGGTTATAGCTGTGTGGTCTGGGCAAGTGACAATTCAGCTGACCTGCCGCGTCACCCCTAAAATAGGAACATGAATTACTTCAAGCTAGATAAAATGGGACAAAATTAGGCAACTTCCTTAAATTCCCTCACAGCTACCCCTCCCCACCTCCATTCCACTTTACAAATGGAATTCTCAGCTCCAGTATAGTGGGGCTGTCCCTGGAAAAGCCCAGAATTGGGAGTTTGGTTTTTCTTAACACCGAGTCTAGAACCACCAGGGCTGGACTTAAGGCCTCCCCAGCTGGCTGCAAAGACCAACTTTGAGCTCCTTCCGCTCCCTCAACCTAGATTTAACCCCCTCCCACAGAGTTTGCCTTTGGCCCCGGCATCCAACGTGTGTGGGTACAGCTGGCTGAGCACCCCACAGGGGCTGGTCTGCCTTAGCTCTTGAGGACCTGTAGGCTTCTACCACCTGCCCCACACGCCTGGGTCCCACCTCCCACCTGTGTAACACAGGCCCAGAAACTGTGTGTAACACTGAGCTTGGCCCACCAGACTCCTACACATCCCTCAGAACCTAGTCCAGACATACGTTCTACTGGAAGCTGTGCCTGGCAACACGCAGCCCCTCAGGCTGGACTGAACCCCTCCTCTGGGCCTCTCCAGCACCCATCTTTGCCTTGATAGAGCACCCTTCCTGCAGTATGAGTTCACAGTACAGTGAATGATGTAAGTGAGCAAGGCGGTCCCCTCTGGGGAAACTGTCTGACCCGAGGGTCCCGGCAGCTGTTCCAAGGACCCCCAATCCCTGTCTCAGCTGCCATTCTAGCCTGCTGTTCCCCACTCCCAAGCCAACCACACCCTGCTGGGAAGCCCTGGGGCCACAGAGCCTGCAAGGACAGAGGACACAGCGTATGCTGGCTATTCCACTCGGGGCTCTGGGAGAAGGCCCCTGGCCTCTGTGGTTACCCTTGGCTCGTTCTGTGTGGACTGGGACACCGTCCCTTTCTTTGGCTTCATTTTCACACCAGGCACCAGATGCCTTCCCGTCAGGGACTGTGTGTGCCTTCCTCAGGGCCAAGCCGGGCTGAGGGGTCCAGGAGTTCCAGGCCGCCCTGGGTGTGACATCTTACGGTATTATTAGCACAGGAGGTGATGAGGTGAAGACAGTTTGTCAGCTAGGACTGGGGCTAGATGACTATCTAAGTGATGCCAGAGATGGGCACACACTCAAAAATGTAAAAATATGTATTCCAGCTGTAGTGAGGGGGCTGAGGATGGAGGGGCACAGGTCCCTCGGCAGCACAGCTCCCCCTGCTGGTCATGCTCATGGTGCAGCGCCCCTAACCTGTGTCCGCTGCGGCAGAGAGGGACAGAGGGGGACCAGGAGGCGTAGGGTGTGCGCGCACGCGCCCCCCCAACCCCCCCACACTGACCCCTCTCTTGAGGACTCCCTCTGTCCACGGGCACCACTCACAGACCAGTCCCAGTGAACAAATTCAAAAGCACCTCCTGTATGCCGACACTGCCTTAGACTCACCTGGTCCAGGGTGACCCCTGGCTTTTGCTCCCTGTCTTCAATTTGCCAAAGTGTCCTTCTGTCCCCTTCCAATGTCCCACACCCCAGGGAACTGGCCCTGGCCCCTTACACCCTTACTGAGCCCTGGCCCAGATCCTCAGGCCCCCACCAGAACAAGTGCCCCAGGGCCCAACTAGGCGCCCGACCTCTGCACCCTCCCGCACCCGCCCATCCTGCACACAGCCCCACACTCCACATGCTTCAAGTGCCTGCTCCCAAACCTCCAGGACCTCCTTCCCTGAGACAGCCCAGACTCCTCACTGGGGCAATTAAACCTTGGGTGGTTTGACCGACCTGAGGATAGACTTCCCTGCCTCTACTCCCCGTACATCCACCCTCCAAGCAGCCCACAGCGCCACAAGACCGTTTCCTGAAATGCCTCCCACCTCCAGCCTCGCAGACACCTCCACAACCCCACTTGCTTACACGGGTGTACCCCACCTTACACACCCCGTACACAGCCCTCCCCACTCATGCCCATGGACAGACCACACCCCACTTCTCTCCCCCACTCCTGTACCACAGCCACTTCCCAGCCACTTAGCCCTTGACGGGAGACCCCCATGTCTAGAAGCACCCACTCCCCTGACACTCTCACGCCCACTCTCGCCCCGAGCTCGGGGTCTGCACAGAAAGATCACAAGCCCCAGTGCCCAGTTTCCCAGGAGGAGCCTTTGAAAGAAATTGCACTCACAGAAACCTCTGGTCCTCCAGGAGGTCGGCGGCTGGCTGTCAGGCCTACATGTCCCGGGGTGAGATGGGGCAGCCAACAGGCCCGTTGTTCATGCCTGAGCTGCTGGAGCCAGGCAGGCCCTACCCCAGAGCCCCTTCTCCATTTGAGGAGGTGGCAGGAAAACAAGGCCTCGTACCCAGGGGCCCAATGGCCCATTAGAGCAGCTCTCCTCAAGCAGAAATTTCCCACAAGACCTCCAGCGGTCGGGGGCGGGGGGTGGTGGTGTCCAGCCCCTTCCCCAGCTGCTGGCCCAGGTAACCCTCTGAGTCCCGCCTCTCACCTCTACTCCCCCAACCCCGCCAGGCCACCTAGGACTTCCAGCCCTCTCTGTTCCTCTGACCGGTTGTGTGAGCCCCAGCGGCTTACTTCCTCATACCCAGACCCCTGGTAGGGCCAAGGGGGACATCAGCAGGGACTTTTTGGTGGAGGCTGGAAGGGGTGGGTGGTGTGAAACACACAGGTGTCCTCCGTGATGCTCTTTGAGAGAGGACACAGAGACCCCACTAGCCACCTGGGCTTCTTGTCCCCCAGGTCTCTTTGGAGAGACTCCCCTGTCCTGCCATCTGTGGCCTCCCTTTGTTCCCTACTCATGCTAGAACCTGGCCACCCCCACTCACCCCCACTCATGCTCCCTGAGCCCAAGGTCACATGGAGGCCCTGCTACTTGCATGACTGCCGTGGTCCTTCCGTGGCTGGAAGCCTCAGGACACAGGTGTCAAGAGCTGGTGTCATCTGCTGAGGTCCCTTCTGAAGGGGTCCCTCCCATCAGGCCTGGACACATGGGTGGGTGGGCACATGTATGCATGGAGTGAGGTGGATTCTCAAGACCTCGGAGCCTGCTCCACCTGCCCATAATGCCCATAATGCCATTGAGGGTAAGGTCAGTGGCGAGGCTCCTCCTTGCTTTGGGGCCACTCTGCTAAGACCCTGTCCCCGTTTCATCTGACTCCTTCATCCTTCCTCCTTCAGGACTGTTCTTAGCTGTCATGGAATCTTAGCTCTGGGAAGACCCACCCTTCTGCACCCTTATCGTGGTAAGTAGAGCGTTATCCGGTGGCGAGCCCGAAGCCAGGGCAGGGGTGGGGGTGCAGAAGGGCCCCGGGGAAGAAAACAGTGGGTATGAGAGAAAAACAAGGCAGGCATGAGACAGAGGATTGAGCAGGTTCTGGAAGGAGTGCTGTGCCATGCTGTGGCTATGTCTACTGGTGGCTGTCTCCCAGGATGTGGAGCAAAAATGCACAGGTCAACACAACCAGAGTGACCAGGCAGAGACCGGAAAGGCCAAAGAAAATGGTCTCCAGGGGACCCCAGAGCAATGGGGTTCCTGCTCTCTCCAAGATTCTGTGTGCTCTGTGACTTTCTGGGGCTAACAAGGGGCCGAGCCCAGGAGCGTGTGCCCAGCGAAGGGCAAGGGTCACCCGCCTCTCAGGGAAGACGTGCCTGTCAGTGGTCGGGGATTTTGAATGGGGTGTGAGAGCCCCGTACCACCCACAGCGACAGGGCTCTACCTTCCACGGAAGTCCACAGTATCTCTCCTACTCCCCATCTCCCAGACCTCCCCAGGCCCCCTGCTCCCACACGTGCCCTGTGGGGATATACTCCAAGAGATCAGAGTCCCGTCTAAACTGTGGTGCCAAGAACCTCCCCGCCCACCACCACTGCCCAGCCTCCGTGTGGAGGAAGCAGACCAGTTTTCCACAGACGTGTCACTCCATGCTCAGTCTCATGAAGGAGAACTGGAAGCCACGATGAGGCATCAGAATGGCCCATGACACTGACCTCAACTCAGATGAGGGGAATGAGCCTCCTGGATCTGGATCAGCAGCTTCAGTCTAGACCCCTGACTCAGGGCACCGAGGCCTGACAGCCCTCTCCTCTCTGAACAGAGTGGAGGGAGCACATCAGGAGCACATTCTCATTAGAAAGGATGCCCAGGGGCAGCAACTGTTGCGAGCGATGCTCAAGCTCCTCTGGAATCATGGGCAGGGCATACTTGGGCCAGGAGTTCTGTGCCATGTAGCAGCCACCGCGCTCCGCCTCCCCCCCTCCCCCAGTCCACACTCATCACTGCCCCAAACCCCTGCTTGCTGTCTTCCCTCTCTCTCTGGAGCTCCTCTCCACCAGGCAGACCGGGGGCTCAGGGCCTCACTCCCACGGGCCCAATTTTGGGGCCCCATGGCCAGATTATGGCAAGTTCTGCCAGGGGCCCATGCACAGAAGACAGCCTACTGGCAGCTCCAGCACCCCCACCCCGACCCCCCAAGCTCACCCCCTCCCACACAAAACACAGGAAACCCCAGCCCTGGACATGGAGCCCAGCATATCTGTTCCAGTTTCCTCAGGAATATGAAAAAGTTTGAACATGACAGCTCAGTTGTGTTCAAACAGAGTGGAGTGACCTCTGCAGGGCCCTTCCTTGATGCCAGGCATCTGAGGCAAACAGTGAACGTGCCTCCCATCATTTGGATGGTCCCTAATATCCAGCTGTTGGGCACTGGGGAGCTCCACCTTCCACATGAGGACCTGGGATTCTGAAATGGGAAGGGTCCTGGAGGCCACTGGAGTGATAGTGGTCACTTCGCAGGTGAGTGTGCTCACATGGATCTGTTTCCATGATGCAGGCGTGACTGGGCAGGATCAGGGTTTTACTCCTCCGGAGTCACATGTCGCTGTATGAAGTGCCCCCAGTGAGTGCTGTGCCCCCCGCGGTGCTCAGTAAATGCTGGAGAGTGTCCATGGACTTGAGGGCCAGTGGGGGGGTAGCGTCTCCCTGGCAGGCTTGATTCCCACGTGCGCCGCCCCCACATGTGTGCCTGCTCCTCTGGGCCGAGGGAATTGTGTCGGGACAACGGGAAATCTTCTCCCTGGTCCTCTGCCAAGTGGGCCCGATGCCAGAGCTGCGATCCAGGGCATTCCTGCCAAGTTTCCAGGCTCTTGTCATGCTTCACTCCTACCCAGGGGGAAACCCCTGCACTTTCTCACTTCTTTTGAGACAGATCAAATTGAAGAGAGTTGGCTCGCATCGAAGATGAGGCCTATTTTCTTTACTCACATTTTTTTGGAAGGAGGAAACAAATTATTTTCCTTCTTTTCCATGGGATGCTGGTGATGGGCTCCGGGGGTCTGCTTGAAGCACCTGTTGCTAATTCCCAGGGCTGAGCAGAGGCGGTGGAAAGTGCCGACTGCCACAGGCTCTGGGATCAAACAGAGAAAAGGTTTCGAGGGTTCTCTGATGTCCAGCGGCAGCATCTTGCAGGAGGTAACTGGGGCCTTAGAGGTGCCTTGCCGTGGACGTGGCAATGAGGGGGCAGGAAGGGGAATCTTGACTGAGCCAGGGGGGCCCCTCTCCCACTGGGTCCCGTGGTCCCGCACTCCTAGGAATTCACACGGCGGTAGGCTGAGCCTTTGAGAGCAGCCTGGGACAAAGGCAAAGGGCAAAGTTGAGCTCTCGCCCCAAGGTGAGCCTGTTTCCCTGACCTGAGCCATTCGTGCTCCTGTAGACTGACCCAGTGTTCTCTGAATACCTCCGAGGGGAGAGTGCACATCTCGGGGACAATCATACAAGCCCCACCGAGGCTCTCCAGTGCACAAAGTAAGGATGGCTACCTGGGCCTGCTCCCAGGTGCCTCCGGGTCTGGGGAGAACGACAAGGCATCGGTCTTGCAGCCAGTGACAGAGCCCCTGACCCCGACGGGGCAGGGAGTGTCCCAAGAGGAGTTGGCTCCTCAGCTGAGCTTCACTGGTGACCTACAAGAATGGGGACCGTTCTCCCCACAAAGAGGTCTCCACGGAAGGGACATGAAATGATTGTGGGATGCAGGACAGTTGTGTGAGCTCCATTTTTTTTTAACTGAAAAAGAAGAAAGAAAATGATAGAGCTCAGCCTTACAGACCAGGTCCCATTAGGCAGATGCTAAAAGAACGTGTGTGTGCTGTCCACATTTCTAGAACACCGTTGTCCCTCTCCTCCTTCAAATCTGGGGCCCTCCTTGACTACCCCCCAACACACACACACACACACACACACACACACACACATACACCCTCCCCGCGCCCCTCCGCCGCCCTACAGTTCCTTCCCTGGCACCTCTCACTACGGACAGCATGGGTTTGACCCCTTTGTGTTGCCTACTGTGGGTCCTCCCTCCACTACAACATACATGTTGCCATGTCCTGTGGCCCACACCCCACTCTGAGTACCTCCCACACACTAATCCATTTGAATCACATCCCGTGCGGCAGGTACTACTAAGATTCCTCTTTCACAAATGGGGAAAACATAGGCCCAGAGATGCTAAGTGCCTTGCCCTAAGTGACCAGCTGGTTAACAGCAGAACAAGGATTCAGACCTGGGTCTGTGCAGTGAACCCCTGGGCCATAGGGTCTCTAAAATGTCATTTATCCAAATTCTGGGATTCGGGTCTATTGTCTACAGTACTATATTCCCAGAGCCTAAAAGAGCATAAGGGCTTCATAAGGACTTGTCAAGTTAATACATTTACATCACTTCCCTGGCCTGTCTCCTCCGTGAGGCCTCCAACCTCTAGGCTATGCTGGGCCCCTCAGAGGACCTATAACCCCCAGCAGCCACGTGCTGCAGTGAGAGCCCATCGTCCCCCAGGAAACAGGGAACACACTGAGATGCATCTTTGCAGGGTCGCCACTGGCTCAGGTCCCCTGGGGCCTGTGAAAACTATGCACACAGCCCCTGAGTGAGGGTCAGGTGATGCCCCCACCATACCAGGGGCAGTGTCCACAGTGGGAGCAAGGCCTCTGGGCCAAGCAGCAAGGTGCTGCATAGGGCTGGAGCCGCCTCCCTGCCCCTTGTACCCTTCCAACCCACAGTTCCCTCTGGTCCCCAGCCCAGCCTAGAGGTCAGGGGCCTCACCGAGGACAAGGAAGCTTGTCAGTAGAAACTTTGGGGCAATGAAGGGAATAAAAAATGACTAGAACTGGAGTTGAATCCCACCTCCCCGCTTAGAAGCTGTGTGATTTTGGGCGTGTCCCCATGCCAGGGCCTCAGCCCACATCTGTGGGACTTTACACCATACCCTAAATGACAACATGCAGGCCTCCCCTCCCGCCTCTGAGGAAGGTTTTTCCTATGCAGCTCTTGTGCTGAGCAGCGAGCGTACACCAGGCTGGGGACACGATCCCAGGACGTGGTGACAGAGCAGGAAGCAGAGTCCCTGTTCTTATGGCACTTATGACCGAGGGTGAGAAGAAAGATAGTATATACTCCCATACACACATACATAAAGGGTAATGAAAAAATAAAAGCAGGCTAAGAGAATGGGGAGTTGAGTCCTAAGTCTTTCCCAAGCTCTGTTTTTCTACTCTGCACACAGTTCTTTCCCATGGAACCCCAGCCTCGATCTTCCCATCAGCCCAGGTGAGGACGTTCCGAGAGCTCGGGTAGCGGGGGGGCGGGGGGGAGCACACAGAAGCGTGGCTCACACCTCACCAGCCTCGTTGACACCTCCGAGGGAGTTCCCCCGACCCAGGGAGGGTGGGTCCAGGTGGGCCAAGCGGGCTTGGGTCTGAGCAGCACCTAACCTCTGAATGGGCAGAGCAGCAGGAAAGAAGGTGGGTAGAGACGAGGGGCAGCCCATATTTCCATCCATGCCAGGTGTGAATGAAGGCGGGTACCACGGTGGCTATGGAGCAGGACTGGCGGAATGGACCCAGCCCCAAGGAAAGCTGTGGGGCAGTTTCACATGGCCCAGGGAAGGCTCACACCGCAACCCAACAGGCAGCACGATCCCCCAGCTCCAGAGTGCGGGCCTGGCCGAGGAGCTTGGGCCTATGGGCAACTGAGGCCAGCACCCACATGCTGCTCAGGATGGGTCTTGACCCACAGCACTGGCCTGGTCAGGACTGGTCCAGGACCAGTGGACAGCAGAGCAGGCAAGAGCAATGCCTTCCCAAGGTTGGGCCCAGCCAGCCTGGCGCATCAGCTGAGGTGAGCACAGCTCTCCGGACTCAAAGCAGCTGCGCCATCAAAGTGGTCCTTCAGTGCATTTTGGGAACCAGACAGTCCTAGGTTCAGATCCCACTTCTGCCTCGTCAGCTCCGGAACCTTTGGCATGTTTTTTACAGGCCCGAGACAAGGCTTCCTAATCTGTCACAGGGGGGCAGTGACACGTGCCTTGCAGGGCTGTCTTGAGAGCTGATGAAATGGTCAACGTGAAACCTCCAGCCAGAACAAGCGGGTGTATCATTTGCAGGCCACGGCGCACGGCCGGACCGTCCTGCCCCCGCATCCGTCTGGCAGGCACGGGCTGAAGGCCGTGCTGGGCCGGCACATTCTCATCCTGCCCAGCTACCTTGGACTGTTTATGTTAAAGTCACAGCTCTAAAACATTATCACTGCAGGCCATGAGATTTCAAAAAGGGCTCCCTTTCCAGAGCCACGTTTCTGTGTCTATAATTAGCTCAAATTTCCATGAGCATCTGGAAGAGGCGGGAGCAGCTGACCGGCGGGCTAGGTTTGTTAATGTAAGGCATTCCTGGGGTTTTGGGGCAGCCCGGTCTGTGCTCCTCCATCCCTCACTTCCCTGGCCCCTGCCCTCAGCAGCCACCAGGGCCTCATTAAGGGATTAGCAATGTCCACCAGGCACCGCCTTGGCCTTGTTCTCCAGAGCTGCTGGGCTCTTTGCTCCGTCCCCCGTACCCCTTATCAGTGCTCCCCAAGCCCTGTTTGTGCTGGGGAAATCAAAGCAGGACTTGGTGGAAATCATGGACCACTGGTGTCATGCGCTAATTGAAGACTCTGGAGCCAACCATCAAGGAAGGGATCAGACTTCCTCCATTCTCGGTCCTCTGCTAAGGGGATGTCAAAAGCACAGCTGGGGCTGCAGGCTGAGGAAGCCCACATTGCCAAGACCCGTGAGAGCACGATAAAAGTATGACCCAGTCTGCTGTGCCTCAGGGAAGATGGCAGGCCTTGCCTAACCAAGTGCTGAAGGGGGCTGCCCCTATCCGGGCTCAGTGCCTGGGTCACGGGGGTGTGGCTGCCGGAGCCAGGCCACACGCTGGGAACACCTGCAGCAGCCCTCCGTCCTCAGGGGCCCTCTGCTTTCATGCAGGAGGGAGGCACGGGCCCGGGGGGTAATATTCTCATGTGGTTTGAGAATATTCATGACTCACCAGAACACTTAGGACAGTTCTGAGGGCCTACAGTTCTGTCCTTCAAAAAACAGATTAAAATTCAAGGATGATTCTGAATCATGAAAAATGGCAAAACATACAAGGGAAAACTATGTAACCCTGAACAGCTTCTACTATTATTCTCTGTTCCCCAGACTCTGGGCCCTCTAGACTGTGAGTCCCTTGAAGGCATCAGCCCCATCAATGGCCCCTGCTCGGCTCCTGTCCCCAACAAGGCAGGTGCAAGGTAGGGGCCTGGGACCATCTGAGTGACTGAGCTCACACCCTTGCACATGGGGTGGGATAAACCCCTAAGTAGCAGTCATGGCCCCCTTTGCCTCCCATACCCACTCAAGTTCATGTGAGCCCAGGGACCTAGCCCCAGCCTCACCCCAGCTCCTGGACCTTGCCTCCAGCTCGTAGTCCTCTCCCCCAGCTTTGGTCCAGCTCCCAGTCCCAGAAATATGGGCTGGAGCTTCCTACTGCTGACTCCAAAGCAAAAGCTATAAATGTGAGGCCCCTAAGGTCAAGATCTGGTCATTTCTGCCTAAGCGAAAGAGCTTGACGTGAGTTCCTGCGCAGTGAGAGTTCATATGCCCAGGAACTGTCTCCAAAGCTTCCGTGGACCAGGAAAGAGGCTGCATGAGTACAGCCTTACCTGAGCTAGCATGGCCACTGCCGGGACTAGACAGCACTGCAAGGATTCAGCCCAGAGCCCCTGCTTCACCCACTGTCTTCTGGTCAGAGGCATCTGCCAACCAGTTTGGAGTGATGGTCTATAACGGCCCACGACTGTAGGGTCCAACTCAATGTGGCCAGCCACCATTTGTGGCCCAGGACACTCTCCAGAAATCCCTCTGGATCCCTGCAGGAGATGGGGTATTGCCTATGGCGAGTGTGGCGTGCCAGAGCAGTCGCTTTATGGTACAATCCAGTAACTGTCTGAGGAGACCTTCTGAGCCCAGCTCTCTTCCTTCGGACTGTTGTCAATGACAACTTTTGTTGAACGTGTTCCTCAATTTCTTTGTCATTCAAGCCAACTTCCTCTGACAGAAGGAACCTCATGTTTATTGAGTACCTTCTATTTTCTAGGACAGATTCTGCCAACTCAAACCTGCAGGCAAAAATCCAGCCCTCTGCCTGCATATCAATAAAGTTTTATTGGAACACAACTGTGTCCATTCACTTACATTTTGCCTGTGTCTGCTTTCAGGTCACAGCAGCAGAGCCAAGTAGTTGCAACAGAGAGCTTATGAACCACAAAGCCTAAAATATTTACTATCTGGCCCTTGACAAGGAAAGTTTGCCAACCTTTGTACCAGGAGGTCTGCAAAAATTATTTTATTGTATCCTCATCATGTCCCTGAGAAATGGACCCAGAGTGCCATTTGAAGAGAAGCACTGAGGCTTGGAAAAGTCAAATAGAACCCACAGCTGGTAAGGAAGGGAGGCAGACCTCCAACCCACATCATCTATCTGACCCTGAAGACCATACTTTTGACACTTGTCATTTCCTTCAAATCTTTGGTTGAGCAAGGCAGACGGTAGCTTTGATCCTGCTTCTGGGGCAGCCAGGACTATGGCTCCCAAGTCAGCAGGATGTCCAGTAACAGACTCTGATTTTCTAGATAGAAATGCTGATTAAAAGCAAAAGACGAATGCCTTTCTCCCTATCATCTCCAAAGATCCCCAAGTTAATCACCCAGACAACTAATTCCTTCCTCTTCCCCTCGAGTTTGTGACATAAAAGTCAATCAGTTAATCAGCCTCTTCTACGCCCCTCTGATTCAGGCATTAGGCGTTCGGGGCCCGAGCCAGGTGGGTAAGCCGAGACCACCTGCCCCAGGGGATCCTCTCTGGGACTATCTGAGTTCTCCTCACTTGGTAGTGAGGCTCGGCATGAGGAAGTTGGTCGTGGCTATAGAGAAGCTAGCTGCCAGAGGCGGGGCCTGTAATTACTCAGGTGGGGGCCTTCTTGGGCATCAAGAACTTAACAGACTTTATCTTTAATCCCTAGGATTCCCCAGAAAGCAGATGAATTGGCACTGGGCTGCTCCTTGTTCTCTTTGTTGGCTGCCAAGCCTGTGAACATCCTTCCATGCTTGGAGAACTGACCTTGGTGTGTCTGGGGGACACAAGACGCAGACCCCAGTACAGAAACTAAGCAGGTAGGTGAGGCCCATCCATCTTTCTGTCCCCTGAACCCACTCGGCCCCATCTCCTAAGCTCTACCATCCAGCAGTAAGCTCCACCAGGGTTCAAGGGCAGAGGTGGCAGCCCAGGGCAGTGGGGCTGGTGTGGTAGCCGCAGTGGCCTGGGCCCCCATCCTTCAAGCTGACCTTGGTGGTCACACCCACCTTGATTCCTGCCTGTTCCCCAGGCGTTTGCACCAGGCTTCTCTGTCAGCTGCCTGGTCTCTTCCGATAAATTCAATTCCTACTGAGGCTGACTCAGGTCTGTGCAGAAACAGAGCTTGGAGAGACTAGAGGGCTCATCCAAAGTGATACAAATAGCAGACGGCATATCTGGGACTCGCCCTCAGCTCCGCTGGACCTAACAGACACGTGTCTTTCCCACCAGTCCCCGCTGCCACTCAGGGAGCGACAACACGTTCTAAAACCTCAGAAATCTGCCACCACCCAGATGTGGCATCAAACTGCCCTGACCCCCACCTTCAGTCAGCACCCCCACCCCAGCAAGGGCCCCACTGGTGAGGGCTCAGCCCCCCAGAGAACCTCTTGAATTGACTCCTGCCTTCTTGGGAAACACATTCAAATTCCTGGACTATCAAGTGGTTTCCGGAAATGGAAGTGGAGTTTTTAATCCAGCGGAACAGTGAGGAAGGGAGGGGTGGGCTCAGAAGGTGCCAGTCAGAGGGAAGATGGGCAACCCCCCACAGGCTCCAGGCAGGAGGAGATGCGGGGGCGGGGGGCGGGGAGACCGAGGCACCGGAGGGCCCGAGGCCGAGTCAAGGAACGGAGAGAGCCGACCTGTGGTGACTTCCTGTGTCCCAGAGCAGGATGAGCAGGGGTGTGGCCACTGGGCTGGACTCATGGGAGCAGAGGGCTGAGAGAGGCTGCGCAGAGGGGCAGCTACTGGGGCAGTGCCCTTCACCTGCACCCCAGTGGGGCTGCACCACACCTGCTGGTCTGACAGGAGTCTTGGGGGCTCAGATTTTCTTTTAAGTACCGAAGCTTAAGTTTCTGAGCTTAAGGATATGTGCACAGGACCAGTGTGGACCTTACCTCTCTCCTCTTGTTCCTGGGGCACAGCCTCCGGGCATGGGCTATTGAAGAAAAGTCGGGCTCAATTCGCGGACCCATGGGCCCTGATTTTGCTGTTCAAGCCCAGGTATCTCTGTTCACTCAGGGGTGATCCCTCAAAAGGTGAACATGACAGCCCCCTGCTAAGCACTTCACATACTGAAGTGATGTCAGCTATCATGAGCATCAGGGGGACATGTCTGTTGGACTTCTGACTCTCTCATGTTTAAATCACAAAGGTGAAGATAATAAATAAGCTTTAAAATAATTTTACTTGGTTTCGAAGAAAACCTTAAGGAATTAAGTCACACTTTCCCCCACATGCCTTCAAATTCCTGTTGAAAACTTGGACAGGGGACTTGTAACATCCTTGTCGATGGTCCTTATTAACTCAACATTTTATTTAAATTGCACTTAGCACTTGCCCCCCGTTAGCGGGCTCTGGCGGAGAGCGGCACTCTGGCTGAGCACTCGGCCCCGCTGTAGCTCCGCGCTACCCCAGGCGCAGGCCCAGCCGGCGCAGGCCGTCGTCTGTCTTCATCAAGCCCCCCGTCTCCCAGGGGCCTGACGGCAGATCCTCGTGAAGCAGTGAGGCTGGTTAGCACCACGGGCCGCGATGCCCGTGACAGGCGCCCACGTACTCAGGGAGCGATTTGTATTCATCACTGCTCTCCCAAGTCACTGTCCCTGGCTTCGCACAGATGGCCTGGCCAGGCTGGGCAAGCAAGAAGGCAGGGGTTAATGACGGTGATGATGCAGACGACAGTGACCATGACAGTAGGTGGCGGCTGCTGATGAACCCTGCCACTTCCAGAGCACCTGCCACTGCCGGGCCTGTGACAACCACGTGACCTGATCCTGCCCCGCTCACACCCTCAGCTCCGTGAGACTCGTAGCCCCAGCCTCCCTTTCTGCTGTATAGCTGGGAGTCCCTTGCCCAGAAAAACTCAACCATGTCCTGCCTTAAAGTGTGAGATGACCCCACCCCTCCCCTTCCCCTTCCCGGGGACACTCCCCTGCCCAGTGGGTGACGCTGGTCATGAGCTGTCACCTCAAGCAAGTCCTTCACTGATGCAAAAAGGGTTGACTCCTGACTATTAGACATAGCCGTGCGTGCGTGCGTGTAGCTGAACTTTACAAGTGGAACATGATAGGGCTGCAGAATAGGTGGAAAACATCACAATTCATGGGGTCAGGGAGAGCCGGGTTAGAGCAGCGGCCCTATTACCGGCAGCTCTGGGATCTGGGGCGAGTCACTCACTGACCACAGTCTGCCTCCGAGCCATACCTCGGGCCCGGAGCCCGTGGGCTCACCTCTACTACTGAAGGACCAAAGGTCTCTAATCCCGCAACCAGTTTATTGCCATGTGAGAATGCTTCCCCATTCAGCTCCAGAGTCCCAGTGGCCCTACCTCATAGCTCTCTCTCCCAGACCATCCCGTCCTCTCCCGCCCCCTTCCCACCCAGGCCGCGGCTCTAGGAACAGCTGTGCTGAAAGGCAGATGGCATCGCTTCCTGCCTGAAGTCAGTGGAGGGCTCTTGCCTCCTACGAAGTAAAGCGAAGCCACTCCATCCACTGCACCAACCCCAACCCACGCTTTCCACCTGCTGCTACAAGGGACCAACTGCCCCTCTTTACCACCAGACTACAGGTGCCGAAGTCAGCCCAGCACCTCCCCCCAGGGCCCCCAGGGGGTGTTTGACTTTCCCTGGGCTCTCCTGGTGTCACATGCTGTCGCTTTTTGGCTAGCACATTCGCCTCAAAGCTGTATGAGTGACTTTGGCGTTGCCTGTGCCCACCCTGTTCATCCTCAAAATAGTTACAGGATGGGATGCCCCACCTGCCATTTTTTTTATTTCCTTTTCATAAAAAGACCCTCCTCCCAAGAAGCAGAACACAAACCAAAAGGCAGATGAATGAAAGGAAAAGAGAATCAAGTCTGAAACCCTTTCCACCCACCGTCCAGAGAAGGGTGTCTCAAGTTACCCTCTCAGTGGAGATGCGTCTAGTGAGGAGGGCCTGTCCACCTCAGCAACCAATTCTCAGTACAGCTGCTGGGAGAATGAGTCACAGCCTCATCCCATCTCAGTGCTGAGGAGACTCTGAGGTCCAGTGGGCCCAGCTCCCATGGGAAGGGCTCCTTCTGATTTATCCTCAAAATGGAGTCCAGCTTCCCCAAACCATCCCTGGCGGGAGGCCTTCTGAGATGAGCTCTGAAGTCAGAAAGCCCGTTCTAAGTCTTGGTAGACCCCTCCTCTGTCTCTTTCTTAGGAGCTATGGAACCACCCAGATGAGGTACCACCGGGAAACAAATGCACCTGCTCCCTTCACCCCTGCTCAGTGGGCGGGACAATCCCTCAACCACCACCACTTGACAGGCCTCAGGCCCGAGCTCTCCTTCCCCCTCAGTTTCTCTGCAAGGCACCACCTTCATGGGCTCTGAGCAGCCCTGAGGAGGCCTCGTGCCCTATGGAGGCAGTCCTACCTCTCTCTATGGAGGGAGCGTGGGCAAGACACTCGTGGCAGCCACGTCGACCTGACCCACGCTAAGCCGCTGCCTCCCCCTCGGCCCCACCCAACTGGAGTAGCGGAGCTTTGCTCCCTGACCTCTGCACACGATATCTCTGGTTCTTTCACATCACTGAATTCAAGCCAGAGCTGATTTGGTGAAGCACGACAGTGTCAGGGGCTATCCCTCTCTAAGAACCAGCCTGCACGCCCCCCCACCACTCTGTTCCCTGGGGAGCCCTCCCACCTCCCTCCGCGTATCCAGCCCCATCTCCTCTGGCACTAGAGCTGCCTTTCCATCTGAAAGTTCTACAGCAGGTCAAACTCACCATGTCCCTAACTGAACTCATTATTGACTTCATACTCACTCCTATTCCCTGCTCCCAAGAATGACATCACCCCCGCCCAGTCCCCATGCCAGAAACCTGGGAATCATTTGAGATGTGTACCCCACCGATGAGTTAGCACCGTGGGCTGCGCTTACCTTGCATCGCTCAAGTCCAGCCACCCCCCGCCCTTCCACATCCTTCCCGTGATTCAGACTCTCATGTTGGGTCTGGACTACTTTTGCACCTGCTCATAACTCATAACTGGTCTAGTCCTGATCTGGCTCCCTTCCAACCCACCCTCAGCACAGTTCTCGAGATGATCTTTTTCAGCTTTAATATGTCGATAGTTTCCCATAAGTTTCAAACAAACAACAACAACAACAAAAAAAAACAAGCTTCCTAGCCTGGACCACGCCTGCTTCTCCACCCCTCTGCCTTTCCCGCCTTCTGTCTCAACACTCTTTATTTCCCAGGGACCCCCTTATAAGTGGGCTACTTTGTCCTCCATCCCCCTCACCGAGCACGACATAGGGCAGTGGTGCTCAAACCTGAAATTTTCACACCAGTGCTGGCTTTGGCAGCACATATACTGAAATACTCACATCACCATCTAAAGTGTTGCAGCCAATTATGAGCACTCTGTTGATCAGGTCTCATGTGCATGAGTAATCTTAGGTGGAATTTCTGAATAAGTTAAAAAAGACAAAGCTACATCATGCTCTTACCATGGTCCAGAGGACCCATCTGAGTTACTCTCCATGATCGGGGTCTTGCCACGTGCCTGGAGGAGTCAGTATCTTTCCCAGGCACAGAGGTGGGAATTGGAGGGTCCAGACCTGGGATCTCTGACAGCATTCCCGTTACATCATTTGGATTTCTTTGGAGACTGGAGAGCTTACAGCATCAGCAGAACACATGTTTTTGTGATTTCCCAAAAGCCCTGATTCCTGCTACCATGTCCTGTTCCCAAGCCACTGCCAAGCTCAGCAGACAAAAGCCAGCAAGCATCTCCGCTCTCAAATGCACACAGCATCTTCCTTCTCATGGAAGGAGTTTAGAGAATGGAAAACCGAGTGTGAACGACCCAGAAAATGCTAGAGAAGGTGTTGTGGCAGGGAATGGGCCGAGTAGTGATTGTAGAGACTCCATGCATTCCAGAGTCAGGATCAGTATAAAGAAGACCCCAGTGCCTGGTACAACCATGCTGGCTACCACAGTCACCCTGCTTCAGCCATCATGAGCCCTGAGCCCCTGGCTGGTCCACGCTGATCTTTGAAACAGTGGAACCAACTGGAGTAGCATCCACTATCCCGTTCTTCAGTTGATCTTAACTATGGCCCCTCTGAGGTAATCAGGAGCTTATCCAGAGGAGAGCTGGTGGTCACCCTGTGGTCATATCACCTTCTTTTTCAGACCTATCAGGCTGAAAGGAGGCGGGGCAGAATCCCAGCCCTTCCATACAGAGAGAATCCTCACTGGGTCCCTGAGATCCATTTCTCTCTTGTGATGCTATTATGGGCTGAAATGTGTTGCTCCCCAAGTTCATATGTTGAAGTCCCAAACGCCCGGGCCTCAGAATGCAGCTGTATCTGGAAATAAGATCTGTAAGGAGGTAATTAAAACAAGGTCTTCAGAGTGGGCCCTAATCTAATCTGATTGGTGTCCTTATAAGAAGAGGGACTCAGGGCATGGACAGGTACACCCACAGAGGGAAGGCCGTGTGAGGACCCAGGGACTACGGGCATCTGCAGGCCAACCAAACAGGGAGCCTCAGAAGAAACCAACCCTCCCGACACCATGGTCTTTGTCTTCCCACCTGCAGGAATGTGGGAAAATATGTCTATTGTTTAAACCCCCTAGTCTGGGGTGCTTTGTTCAGCAGCCCTCAGGAACAAACACAGATGCTCAGGAGCACTGGCCAGGGGGTGAGGAGTCCCGCCGAGGATGCGTCACGACGGGCTCTGTGCAAGAGGCCTGGGGGTGTCAGGCCCCTGAGGCCCGTGGCAATGCCTGCCCTGTTCTCCCCCCCACCACCACCACCGAGAAGGACCTCTTAGCTCTGCTCCCTCTGGGCATCTCTGAATATCACTCACTATTTCTTGTGTGGAATTGGGTGGGTGGCCCCTGCGGCAGATGGCCTGGAAGCAGGACACTGACTGTGGGGAGACTTCACCCCCTTTTGGGCAGAGCAGTGGGGAGCAGAGGAGAGCGACTTCCTGCATCTCGGACATACAGCCAGGCCAAGCTGGGCAACCAGCTGCCTGGGGTGGGCGGAGGCCGGCAGGGCAGGCATCCGGGCTGGGGCCGTGTGGGCAGTGGCGGGCATACAGAAGGGCAGGAGACGGGAAAGCTGTGGCAGCTTCACCGCAGACAGGCTGAGCGCTGGAAAAAGGGAGACTGAGCAGGTGTGGCCCAGGACATGCCCGGGTGGAGGACCCTCCCAGGAAGCCCTGAGCGCAGACAAATGGGCAGGGAGTTCCCTCCCATGTTGGCCCTCTGAGCCTGGGTGGCACTTTCCCTCCCTGCCTATGCTATTCCTCCTTGGAGCAAAGATGACTCCACCAGCAGGTTTTCCGCAGGACTTAGCCAGGCAACCTGCCCGAAGCACCTGGTCCAGAGGTAGGCATGCCACAGGTGCTCCCTCCTTCCCCCGCCCTGCTCCTCACCAGTTTGGGGTGGGCCCTGGTCATCCCTCATGACTCAGCCTCAGGAGACACCGGGGAGACCTGGATTTCCTGAGGGGGGGGGACTGAGGAACCTTCCAGCAGTGCAGAGGGGTCTTCCACCTCCTTCACCCCCATCCAGCTTCCCAAGGGCTGGCTTTCCAGCTCCACTACCTCTGCATCCTGGGCAGCCAGACGTACCCCACTGGGAAGGCTCCTGCCTCTGCTCAGAGCTCCCAAATTGTTAGTATAAGCGTGTGTGTTGGGGGCGCAGCAGTTGTGGAATCAGGCTAGGCAGCCCCAGACAAGCCCCATGACTGCTTGTAGCTGCAGTTTCCTTCTCCTTAAAGAAAGAGGTCCTTAATGCCCACCGCTGTAGGGGGAGGATTAGACGAAATGGGGTCTTGTCTCCCTGGCAGCCCGCCTGATGTCTGGCACGGGTCCGGATGCTAAAGAGCGCAAGGGCACTAAGAGGAGAAGTGGGTCCGGGGGCCAGGCCCAAAGGTAAGGAGTGAGAGGGAGCGAGAACCGGCGTGTGCTGGGTAAGGCCCTCCAGCACGCTCGGCACATCCAAGCCCACTTAATCACCACAGTAATCATTTACAGAAAGAGAAACTGAGGCTCTGAGATGAGGTAGTCCCCCAGGCTCACGTGGCTGGTGGTAGAGCCGGGATCAAGCCCAGGGCTGATGCGGCCAGAGCCCATGGGAATTTCTACTGCTCAGGCTACCCTGCAGAGCTATGGGGGGATGGGCACAGGGAGGTGGCTTTGGGGCTCCACGATTCCTTGCAGGGAACAGTCCAGCTCTGGTCCCAGAGAACAGCGTGTGCCTTCCCTGCCCTCTGCCTCCGTACAGTGAAAGGTGCTATCGGAGCATAGGGCACCTGAGGCCACCCGGTCCCGTCCACATCCAGCCCTTCTGAACTGCAGAGTGGAGGACAGACCTCCACGACCCTCCTTGGGAAGCTTGGGGCAGCGGGGGGACTCACACGCCTCCACCCAGCCGGGCTCCTCTGACCCATGACCAGTCACAGGGTTTCAGCATGGGGGAGCCAGGAACCAAAGCTCCAGCCTTCTGTTGGGGGCCACAGACTCACATTCCTCAGAGGGCCGGGCAAGAGCAGTAAAGAACAGCGCTAGGGGCCCGGTGTGGGCTCTGGCTGCCCAAGCAGCATGAGCTCTCCCAGAAGGGAGCAGCCACTGACTGGGCATCTACGGACCACCAGGCTGCAAGCTCATGTAGACAGGGTCCTGCAACTGGCCATCCCCTGCTCACACTGCTCTGGACTCACAAGCCCTCGAGCCACCCCTGCCCCAGCAGACAGGGGAGAAGCAAAGCGCCCAATTATAGCCCCCATCTGGCCTCAGTCTTCCCTCAGACACAGTCCCTGATGCCCCGTGCCCAGCACAGCTCCCTCCACCCTGGTTCAGGGTCCAAGTGGCAGCACACCAAGAGAGTAGGTCCTGGAGACAGGCCTGGCTTCCTCTACCTCCAGGCTGTGTGACCCTGGGCAGTTGCTGAACCTCTCTGAACCTGTTTCCTCGCTTGACAGGTGGTTGTGAAGATCCAAAGCAACGATCTGTGTAAATGCTTTGCATGGTGCAAATGAAGGCTTCCCTTCCTCCCTGATATTAACAAGAGCAGCACTGGGAAGTGTAATACGAAGCCTATGCTCCACTAGGATTCAGATCTGACGGCAGCAGTTTGCAGCTGAAGCTTATCTGTTGGCCACAAACTTCTGACCCAGAACAGAGCAGGGGACACAGGTCCAGCAGCTGAGAGTGGGTGCGTGGGAGTGGAGACCCTGCCTCCCAAGACCCAAGCGCTGGTGCTGATGTGGCAGCTGTACGGGCAGGCAGCGCCACCTAGTGGATGTGATTGGCACCATGAACCAGGATGCCGCTTGATGGTGTGGGTTTCTCTGTCTCTCTGTCTCCCTGTCTCTCCCTGTCTCTCTGTTTCTCCAACATGCACCCTACTGTGAATGCATACCACAGGTGCTTACCCACACTTGCACCTGCACACAAATGCTCCCCAGCCTCCTCCCCGGCGGCATCCCATCTTGGAGCTGGCCCTCAGCAGCCATAAAGCAATGCTCCCTTTCTCTTCCCGAAAGCTGATTTGGGGACAGCCAAATCGTCTGAAAAGGAAATGGGGTGAGGTCACATTTGCTGAAGGCCTAGTACATGCCAGCCTTCCAGCCATGAGGTAGGCATCACTGTCACACAGAAAGGGTAACTTACCCAATGCCACCCAGCCAGCAAGCGACTCTGAACCCCAGGCTGCACCACAGATGCCTCCATTCCTCCAAACTCCACAGATTCTTCCCATTTTAAAAATGGTTGCTGTGGATCCTCCAACTAGGATTTCACTTGAAACAAAACCAACTTGGCCCATAATTCTATTTGTGGTCCCAAGATGATTTTCTAAGTGACACCAGAACCCTGATTCCCAGTAATCATTGTCTTACCTACACTGTCCTCAGCCTCCTCCCAGCAATGGGGTGTGTGTGTGTGTGTGTGTGTGTGCGTGTGTGCATGTGCGTGTGCGCAAGGGCATGTCCGTTGTGTGTGTAGGGTCTGCATGGTGTGTGGCATATGTGTGTATGTGCTGTGTGGATGGGCTGTGTGCATATGAATGCATGTGTACGTGTATGTGTGTGGTTTGTGTATGAGTGTATATGTGCGCGTGTGCATGTGTGTGGGGTATGTATGTGAGGGTGCATGTGTGTGCGTGTGTGTGTGCGTGGTAGTTGGGGTTTGCGGCACAGATGCTGCAGTCAGAGAGGTGGGATCAAATCCCAGTCTTGCCCCCTGGTATCCTGGGTGTGACGTCACCACCCAGTGTTCATGCTCTGATGTAAGCCCACACCTTGAATGTGGGCTGCCGCTAGTGACTGGCTTCTTATGAATGAAATGTGGCAAAAGTGATGTGATGTCTCCTTTAAAATGAGGTTACAAAGATGACTCTGGGTCCTGTGTCACTTGTCCTGCTGGAAGCCAGCTGCCAGGCTGTGAGCCGCCTTGTGGAAAGGCCGCCATGTCAAGGAACCTCATGAACTAGGCTTCCAGAAACAAGTAGCAAATAGCGGAGTGACACCAACCAGCACTGCATGAGCTGGGAAGTGAACCCTCCCCAGTCGAGGCTTGAGATGAGACCACGGACGGCTCCAGCCAGCGCCTGGCTACAGCCTGAGCCAGGGGACCCAGCTAAGCCATGCCCAGATTCCCGCCCCACAGAGCCTGTGAGGTGATAAATGGTTTGGTTTTCTTTTTTTAATTTTTGATAAATGTTGTTTTAAGCCACCAAATTTAGAGGAAACTGTTATGTAGCCTTTTCTTTGCCTTTTTGGGGCCCGGTTTTCCTGAGGGCATGCTTACCACAGTGCCTGGCATGCAAGAGAGACTTGACAAATAATTCCTTTCTCCTTTCCACCCTGAAAGGCAGACTGGGCACGTTACTCTCCCAAACAGCGTGGTGTAATGGGAAACCCTAAGTTAAGCTCTGTTTTGAGGCTAGAGGCTGACGAGAGGCCCCTCTTCCCAGCCTGTCACTGGCACATGGCTGCCTCTGGAGCATCAGGACCCAGCACCGGGCTGGGAAGCACATTTGACTGCATCAGCTTGGGCCTCCCTCCATTTCGGGGTGAAGGGAGGGTGATCATCCCCAGCCACAGAAGCTCTTTGACCTCTGCCCTCTGTGGAGGGAACAGGAACCTCTCCAGGACCAGGACGGGGCCAGGGCTCTATCATTCAGGTGCCCTGTGGGTGTTCTCTGGACCAGGCGCGGACAGTCCCGTGGCAACTGGATTCTGCCTTTATCATAACCCAGCCACCACCCATAGCCGTGGGGAGGCGCACCTGCCCAGCTCCTGCTGCCCCAAGTCACTTTCTGTCCTCCTGGCTGAAGAGTGGAGGCAGCCCCCACAGTTTTGTCCCCTGCTGCCTCCCAGGCCAGGCCACCAGCATGCAGATCTGCAGTCTCAGTGGGAGGATCCTGCGATGAGCCCTGGAAACAGCATCCAGGGTGGGCTGCTGGGTCACATCTGGGTGATGCTGTCCAAGTCCCTCTTCTTCTGCCATCCCTTGGGTCAGGTGCCCTGGCCCTGACCCTGTAAAACACAGAGGACTCAGCTCTGAGACCCCTGCACAGGCCAGGCCCCGAGACTAGGCTTCTTCCTGTTTTATCCTCCCCCACAGAAATCTGGGGGCCAAAGCGCTGTTTGTTGTCCTTTCTAGAAAGTCAAACCCCAAGGTTCAGAGTTTTTGGCAAGGTCATATGGCAGTTCTTGAACATTCTTGGATCCCGAAATTCTTTGACACTTTTTCCACTGAGAGGTGGGGTTTGTGCCCTCTGTGTGTGTGTGTGGATCCAGAACTGTTGGCCAAGAGCAAAGTGCAGTTTGGGGGCAGGCTGGGGGCAACTGGCAGCATCCACTTCCTGTCTCTCGGGAATTTGCTCTTGGAACTCACTCCTCCTTCTTTGTTTTTTAATTTTTTATTGTTATGTTAATCACCATACATCATTAGTTTTTGATGTAGTGTTCCATGATTCATTGTTTGTGCATAACACCCAGTGCTCCACGCAGAACGTGCCCTCTTTAATACCCATCACCAGGCTAACCCATCCCCCCACCCCCCTCCCCTCTAGAACCCTCAGTTTGTTTTTCAGAGACCATCGTCTCACATGGTTCA
Organism: Zalophus californianus; assembly: GCF_009762305.2. Classification (NCBI taxonomy): domain Eukaryota; kingdom Metazoa; phylum Chordata; class Mammalia; order Carnivora; family Otariidae; genus Zalophus; species Zalophus californianus. The sequence goes on from NC_045609.1 coordinate 46,489,526, forward strand.
TCTCCCCCTCCGACTTACTCCCCTTTATTCTTCCCCTCCTGCTATCTTCTTCTTCTTTTTTTTTCTTAACGTATATTGCATTATTTGTTTCAGAAGTACAGATCCGTGATTCATCAGTCTTGCACAATTCACAGCGCTCACCATAGCACATACCCTCCCCAATGTCTATCACCCAGCCACCCCATCCCTCCCACCCCCCACCACTCCAGCAACCCTCAGTTTGTTTCCTGAGGTTAAAAATTCCTCATATCAGCATCACTCCTCCTTCTAAGAGGAGGCCTGTGTGGGGGGCTCCCATGGAGAGGACCCCAGGCCCTGGCCCTCCGCTCCAGCCAAGCTCCCTGCCACCAGCCAGCGCCAGCTCGCCAGCCACCAAGTGAGGCATGTCAGAAGCCGACCCCCAGCCCCTAGTGGTGCAGCCCACAAGCCTTCCCTGCCAGGCCCTACCCCAGCCCACTCCCCACAGTTTCCTGAGCTAAATAAGCATTGGGCTTTAAGCCAGTAGCTTTGGAGGTGACTTGAAATAACTGATACAGCAAGAAGTGGTGAGTTCAGTTCAGCTGACTTCCAAGTCCATTCTCCTAATACCCAACGTGATGGGCTCCTGACCCTCTCATTGCTGGGGAGCTCACAAGTGCCAGCCTTGAAGATACCCCCAAATCACACTCCCATCTCCCCAGGGCCAGGAAATTCCCTTCAGGCATATTCTCACTGCATTTCACCAAGATGACCACCTGTAGGCTAAGATGGGCCCCTACAGACCCTTGTCCTGTGCAGTCTCCATCCCTCGTCCCTCTGTCTGGGTGTGGGTAAGACTTGTGAATACCAAGTCACCCCCAGCACGAGGTTACTCATACTGCAGAGGGACCTGGCAGACAGCATTAAGGCTACTAATCAGGTGACTTTAAGATAGGCTACTAAGGGAGACTTTTCTGATAGGCCCAGCCTCATCACATGAGACCTTTAATAGCAGTTTGCTCTGGCTGGTGGGAGATGAGGTAGTCAGAGAGATCTGAAGTGTGAGGGAGCTTGGGCAAGAAGGGGGGGTATCCTTTGCTGAGATGGAGGGGCAGGGGCCAGGACCTGAGGGTGGTCATTAGGCACTGAAGTAGTCCCCAGATATCAGCCAGCAAGAAAGTGGGGACCTCAGCCCCTGAACCACAAAAACCTGAATTCTGTGCACCACCTGAGGGAGCTTGAAGGCAGATTTACCTCCCAGAGCCTCCAGCTAAGATTCTGGCCCCTTCATTTCAGTCTTGTGAGCCCCTAGGCAGAGAGCCTAGAGGAGCCCACCTACACATGTGACCTACAGAACTATGAGCTGATCACTGGGTGTTGCTTCAAGTTGCTCAATCTCTAACTCATTACACAGCAATGGAACATTTATCCAACCCCAGCTCTTTTCCTTCCAGACTCCTCCTTCCCTGGAAATATTCTTCCTTTCTTCATTGCAGATGTGGTGATAGGTAGGCCTTCAAGCAGTGTGTGGGGAGGGGGTTCTACAGCATGGACCAGGGCCCCTGGGGAGTAAGTGGTTCCATCCATCCGCAGGCCCGAGTATGGGCCTAGGATGAGACCCCTGCGTGTCACCAGCCAAACCTCGGTGGCCTCACAGAGCCATCGTGGGCAGGCTGGGTCCCCAGGGCTCAGGATCGAGGGGATGGTAGCATCAAGCCTGATGGCCTCCAGCAACCAGGCTCCCAGACTTCCCGTTAGGGTGACTAAGACCAGCCTTACTTAGCTGGACTCTGGTGACCTGGACACTCCCGATTCCCTCATTTCAGGACAATAATAGTTCCCTGTTCAGACAGACTTTCCTCCCGAAGGACCTGTCCCAAACTCCTCACGCATCTGCCTTAATCTGCTCTCTAAGCACGGCCTTCACTCGTCTCTCTCTGAGCCCATCAGCATTCTGGTCCGAATCCACAAGGACACAGTCAGAAGAGCAGACCCTCACGCTGGGGCATAGATGGTGCTTAATGTGCTCAAAAGCCCTCTACCTCCTCGCCCTACCCACGCCGTACTCCTGGGAAGCCGACCCCACAGCAGTCCCCATGCCCATCTTCCAGATGGGAATCCTGAGGCTCAGAACACTTACGCAGCATGTGTCACTTAGGATGCCTCCTTGGGAAGGGGGGGTTCTACTTGACGTCATTGCAATTGCTGCTTCGATTTTTAAGAACAGTGATCTTTGTCTTCTCTTACCACTGAAGCTGTCTTCACCCGAAGAAGCACCAGCCTGAGCGTACGGCAGATGATTAAGAACACTGCCCTTTTCAGGGCGCCTGGGTGACTCAGTTGTTAAGCGTCTGCCTTTGGCTCAGGTCATGGTCCCAGGGTCCTGGGATTGAGCCCCACATCGAGCTCCCTGCTCCGAGGGAAGCCTGCTTCTCCCTCTCCCACTTCCCCTGCTTATGTTCCCTCTCTCGCTGTGTCTCTCTCTGTCAAATAAATAAATAAAATTAAAAAAAAAAAAAAAGAACACTGCCCCGTGATTGCAAGGTTGTGTATTCACTTATCAGATCAAGCAGGAGAATTGGATTCTCCATTTCCTTTCGGTTTGCCTTAACTGTGCTTGTCTTTTCAGTTAAAATACAAGTAAATTCAAGTCTCCAGTTAGGATGATGGCTTTGCAGTCTCTTATGGTTCTGTTGGGCTTTGCTTTATGCATGTTGAGGCAGTATTGTTTTGATAGCCCTGGGCTATGTTAAGTGCACACAGCGTGTCATTGCAGACTGTTTCTTTTAGGATAATGCCTTGTCCCACATTATCCCCCAAATGCCATGTGCTGTCAATTCTGTTTTATCTGCTGTTAATACTACCTCCCTGTCTTTATTTAGGTTTGTGCATGCCTGGTATAGTTCATTTTTTCTATCCCTTGATTTTTCTGCGTGGTTTTGTTGAGTTGTATCATGTATAAGCAGCATATAGATGCATTTTTATATTTCCAATCCGATGATGTCTACCATTTAATTAGGCAAGTTAATCTGCCCACCATTCTGTGATTGCTGAGATAGCTGAACTTAGTTCTGTTCTTCTATAGTCTCTGTTTGCCATTACTTCTCTTTTTATTTCCATTTTTCCTAAATAGTCAATTTTCACTCCTTTGTTTTTAAGATTTATTTATTTATTTTAGAGAGAGAGAAAGAGTGAGAGCAGGGTGGGGGAGGGGCAGAGAGAGGGAGAGAGAGAAGCCCAAGCAGACTCCCGCTGAGCATGGAGCCCTACGCGGGGCTCAATCTCAGGACCCTGAGATTATGACCTGAGCTGAAATCAAGAGTAGGACACCTAACCAACTGAGCCACGCAGGCACCCCCACTTTTCGCTTCTTTTATGGATTTGAAGTTACTCTTTTTCTGTCCTTGTTACCCTTAACTTCCCAGCCTACATACCTAACTACCTTTTTCTCTGAGCAAGTCTGCATTATGCATCGTCCCCATCACAGATATAACAAGGACCTTGCCAGACTTAACAACCCCCACTGCACCCTGGTCCTCCATTTGTTACTTGTGTCTGGCCTCGGTTGTACCTCTTATCTTCACATATAAAATGTGACTTATAATTTGTATAATTCAAAGTGAATTATGGTTGCTACCATAGGTCAGGGGTTCCATGCCCATTCCCAACGGCTCCTCTCAGGCCGGCTTCGTCCCGGGAATGCGCACGGGATCCTCACTTTGCACAGTTCTGATGCGCATGAATAGCAGCCACCCTGCTCCCAAGATTTCTCCTTGGTCTTCAGTTTTCAGACCTCTGACTATGCTGTGTCTTCTTCAGGGCGAAATCGCACCAGTGCCCCAATAACATGGTCCAAACTTAAGTTACCACAATATGTTAACTGTATTTGCAAAAACTACAGACTTTGCGGCTAGCCCTTCAGTCTACTGACTGTGATCCGTGACCCGTCACAGGACATCTTTCAAGGTCTGTCAACAATCCATCCCGCAGGGCTGTTACTCAGTTCCTGTCCAGACAGCAAACCATACAGTTGTACTGTCGCCTTGTGGCCCAGGGACATTTTTCAAAAATGGATTTAAGAAAAGGAGTTCAAGAAAGTTACTGTAAAACAAACAAACAAAAACAAAAACAAAAATCAAACAGACAAAAAGCCTGATCATCACAAGGTAGTATTTTGGCAAAAAAAAAAAAAAAAAAAAAAGATAAAATGCAACAAAGAAACAAAATGTGATAATACACTAAGTGGACTTTGAACAGGCAAGCATTGTTCAGGCTACTCTTTGCAAGTGTTCTATAAGGAAATAAAACCACTTTAATTCCCCATGTTTCTAATATTTTCAATTAGAGTGTAGTAAATGTGTATTAGTTCTACTATGTTTTTCCTTTTCCGATATATTTATGTCAAGCAGTACAGGAGTATTATTTAATGGCATGACAAAAGTTTTTAAAGGTCACTGAACAATTGTGATTTGGCCCACTGGTTATGAAGACGGCTTCTCATTGTTTCAGCTGCTTGGGTATCTCTCTAGTCTCAACTGCTGTGCAAAACAATAGCTCTGTAATAGCTCTTTTCTGGATCCTCCGATGGATGTAACTTTTGGAGACTTTGTATATCCTTATATTCTTACTTCGTTTTTGTAGCCTGATAATGAAGATCAAATCGTCATTATTTTCCACCAGCGTTTTGAAAGTGTTACTCCATTTACTCCTGGCATCTCTTGCTGCTGGTGGAAAGTCTATTGTCATTCAGTCATTCCTTTGAAAGTAACTTTTTCTCTCTTATACTTTGCTCTTACTTGATTGATTGGTTTTACTCTTTCCTTTTTTTTTTTTTAAAGGATTTTATTTATTTATTTGAGAGAAAGAGAGAGAGCACAAGCAGGGGGAGTGGCAGAGAAAGAGGGAGAAGCAGGCTCCCCGCTGAGCAGGGAGCCTGACATGGGGCTCAACCCCAGGACCCTGGGATCATGACCTGAGCCGAAGGCAGATGCTTAACCGACTGAGCCACCTTGGCGCCCCTGCTTTTTACTTGGAAATAGCTACCCAACTGCCGGCAGCAGGAAACAGGACAGAGAGCTCCCACATAGCCTTTGCCCTGTCTCCTCGATGATTTCATCTTACCGACCCACAGTACAACATCAAAGCTGGGATCTGACACTCACACAACGTGTGTGCAATGGCTGGATGCCATTTTAACACTTGCGTGGATCCGCATAACCACCACCACAACCCAGCCACAGAGCTGTTCCTCCACCACAGAGATCTCCCCGGTCCCACCCTGTATGCTCCCATCCACACACCCCCATCACTAACTCCGAGCAGCCATTCATCGGTTCGCCATCCCTAGAACATACTAGTTTATACGATGTTTTATACATGATGTCACACAGTCTGTAACCTTGATATTGGCTTCTTTCACTCAGGCACTGCTCACCGGGGTCTGAAGTGACATTGCCCAAGTGGCTGGAGGCTGGTGGTGTTGGACATCTTCCCAGTGACTACTTGCCATGCATCTATCCTCTTCAGTGAACTCTTTCTTCATGTCTTTTACCCATTTTCGGACTAGCTTATTTTTAACAGTGGAGTTGTGAAAGTTCTTTGTATATTCTAGAGAGGAGTCCTCTATCAGACTTGTGGCTTATGTTTCACTTTAATGTTTGACTTCCCCTGCATTTCTGAAGGATATCTCCACTGGACATAGGCCTCTGGGTTCCTTTCTGTCAGCCCCAAAACCATGGTGCTCCACTTCTTCCCGCCTCTGGAGTTTGAGGTGAGCAAACTGCTGCCACTCTGACTGCTTCTCCCCTACATGCACTGTGCCATTTCCCGCTGCTTCCAAGGGGTTTTCTTTCTTGTTGGTTATCAGAGTTTTTACTGTGATGTGTCTTCTCAGGGATTTTTTTCAGTTTTACCCTACTGGGGGTTTGTTTGGCTTCTTAATCTAAACGTTTGTGTCACTTTCCACATTTGGACATTTTTCAGCCACTCTTTCTTGGAATACTTTCTCAGCCCCACCTTCTTTTCCTCTTCTGGGACTCTGATGGGACAAATGTTAGGTCTTTGACATGGTCCTCCATTTTCCGGACACTGTGGGCTTCGTATTTCTTTTCGATCTATTTTCTATTCCAGCCTTCACCTTCCTCTATTGCTCAGAAGCATCTGGCACCACTGTCCTCTCTCTCGCTCCCGAAGCACATTCCCCTGATGACATCCGGTTTCCCTGCCACCTCAAGGGCAGCCCCACATTTGTCTTCTTTGCTGGAGCTTTCTCATCTCCCGAACTGTTATGTTTTAAGGCTTTGGTTTTTAACTCTTGTTTTTTCTGTCTACTCTATTCCATATGTAGTCTCATGGCTCTTCCTGTCTCCTTGATGTCAAGAGTGGTTACATTTATAGATGTAACCCTGACCTCCCCCCAAGCTCCAGACCCATCCCTGACCCCTCCGCATCCCCACTTGGGTGATACCTGCACAGTCATCCAGCAACACCTTGCCCTTCGTCTTTCAACCAGAATCCCTATTTCTCTGTTCTCCTTCTCACCTCTCCTCCAGACATGATTCTTGAGACTTCTCTATCCAACCTGAACGCAAAAAATCTTTTTCCCATCATGTTGGAACTTAACATTCTCAAATCCAACCACCTTCCCATCTCTCCACCTCAGGAATACCAATAGCTTTATTAATAACTGACCCCATTACTCATATTTACCTTATCCCATCACACACATTGTTCTGTGACATCTTGGCACCAAGGCTTGGAAAGCTCATAAAGAAAACAGAGTTAACCTTCCACTTTAGAAACCCTCTCCCTTGCTATAGGCGCCCCCCCCCATGGTGTCCACCCCATAGTGGTATTTTCACCGTATCATTGGAGAATAATGGCCCCCCTGACAGCACCATCTCCCCACCTGTCTTCCTGCCATCCACAGCTCTCCTGAAGCTCCCTGTCCTCTAAGAGGATGGGAGCCCTAGGTGCTCCTCTTGACTCTGACCCCTGCCATCAGTGTCTAGGCTAGGTTGAAGATAGGACATCAACCTCCATGCAGATGACTCTTCTGGAACTCTACTTCCCAGGCCTCTGGTGGACTTTGATTCCACTCTTTTCAGTGACACACAGACATGTCCTCACCTTAGGTCTCTTCTCCCTTAAGAATCACTCCAGCCCCAGCTCCAAGGCCATGCCCTCTCAAGTGACACAATCTGCCTGCCCTTCAACCTTTCCCCAGTTCTTGTATACCTGCTTTTTATTTGCATAAAGATTACCCATTTTTTTCATCCTGCAAGTGCCTCCCGAAATCATTTTGAACTCTATCCTCCCGTACAGCTCCAAATCCCTGGCCCGCCTATGTTTTTCCATCGCTGCCTTGTCAGGCACCAGCACTGTGATAAGCCACCACCTGGCTTCCTCTCTCCCCTCCAGGCCCATGCAGCCTGGAGGGGACGCCGTGTAGCTGTGTGCCGTGGCTTCTTGACAAGCCGGTCCTTGCTAACCTCCACTGGCCCTTCCAGGCTTCTGTACAACCCAGTTCTGCATTGCTCGCTGGTGTTCCAGCAGATTCTCCCAGCAGCTGTTCCCAATCTTCCTCCTATCCCCAAGTCCACAGACCCACCCCCATTTCCTGAACTCATACCAGATGAATGTACTTCATCATTTATTGAGAATTTCATCCGATAATGATGTTCTCACCTTCTCTCCCCCTTTCCTCAGAGGGTCTCTCTCTTCCCCCAGGGGGTCTTTATTGAGAAATATCCTTCCTCTTTTCAAGACAAACTTTTCCTGCTGGATTCTGGAACCCTTGCCTTCCTGATTCCTTCCTGACCTCTTTCCATTTTTCTGTCTTAGAGCTTCCTTTTAATTTTTTTTTGTAGCTCTGTTGAGAAATAATTGATAAATCATGCACACATTTAATTTAAATATCTTGATGCGTTTGGACATAGGCACACACCTGGGATACCATAACCACAATCAAGTCAGCAAGGCATTAAAAATATGCATCACTTCCAAGACATTTTCCTTGTGTTATTTTTTCATTTTTACTTTTTCGTAAGAACACTTAACATGAGATCTATCCTCTCAACGTATTTCAAAGAGTACAATACCAGACTGTTAACTTGTAGGTACTTTGTTGTATAACAAATTTCTAGAACTTATTCATCTTGCATAGCGGACACTGTACCCATTGAAAAACAACTCCCCATTTTCCCCTCCCCCTAGCCCCTGGCAACAACCATTCTATTCTCTGCTTGTTTTTAAAGATTTTATTTATTTATTTGACAGAGAGAGAGAGAGAGAGAGAGCACAGGCAAGGGGAGCTTCAGGCAGAGGGAGAGGGAGAAGCAGGCCCCCCTCGGAGCAGGGAGCCCGATGCAGAGCTCGATCCCAGGACCCCAGGATCATGACCTGAGCTGAAGGCAGATGTTTAACCGACTGAGTCACCCAGGCACCCTTATTCTCTACTTCTATGAGTTTGACTATCTTAGATAGCTCATATGAGTGGGATCATACAGTATTTGTCCTGTGACTGGCTTTTTTCACTTAGCAGAATGTCCTCTAAGTCCATCCATGTAGTCAAAAAATGGCAGGATTTCTTCTGTAAGGCTGAATAATATTCCATTGCGTATATATATCACATTTCTTTATCCACACACCTGTTGAAGGACATTTGGATTGTTTCCATACCTTGGCTGTTGTAAATAGTGCTATAATGAACATGGCGGTGCAGATATCTCTTCGAGATCTTGGTTTCAACCCTTTTGAATACATATTCAGAAGTAGAATTGCCAGATCATGTGGTTGTCCCATTTTTAATTTTTTGAGGAACCTCCGTGCTGTGTTTTATAGTAGCTGTCCATTCTATAGTCCCACCAACAGTGTATAAGAGTTCCAATCTCTCCACATCCTTGCCAACACGTATTTTCCTTTGTTTTCTTTAGAATAGCCATCCTAACAGGTGTGAGGTGATATCTCACTGTGATTTACATTTTCATTTCCCTGATAATTAGTGATGTTGAGCACCGTTTCATATACCTGGTGGCCATGTGTTTATCGTCTTTGGGAAAATGTCTATTTAAGTCCTTTGCCCATTTTCTCATTGGGCTTTTGGGTTTTGTTTTTTTGCTATTGTCTTGTAGATCTTGTATTTTTTAATGTTTTGGATATTAACCCCATAGCAGATAGATGGTTTGCAAATATTTTCTCCCACTCCAAAGGATGCCTTTCACTCGATTTTTTGTTTGCTCTTTCTCTTCCTTTTTAATTTGATATAGTTCCACTTGTCTGTTTTTGGTTTTGTTGCCTGTACTTCTGGTGTCAAATCCAGTAAGTCATTGCCAGGAACAATGTGAAGAAGTTCCCCCCCACCACCCCCATGTTCTCTTTGAGGAGTTTCAGGTCTACATTCAAGTCTTTATTCCATTTTGAGTTGATTTTTGTGTATGGTGTAAGGTAGGAGTCCGGTTTCACTCTTCTGTCCAGTTTTCCCAGCACCATTTGTTAAAGAGACTGTCCTTTCCCCACTGAGTGTTCTGTCTTGTCTCTTCTCCACATAACTCACGAAAACTCAGTTTATTCACTGAAAATACTTCCTCAGCCTTGTTGCCTTTCAGATTCCCGTCCCATCTCCTTCCCTGCTTCCCTGCATGACATACAACTGAATGACTCACCGTGCAATCACCACTGATCACCACTTTCCACCTTGCTCTCCCTTCACCCTTGGCCGCAGGCAGGGTCTCAGCCGCAGGCAGGGTCTCAGCCGCCCACACCCACCGTAGACCGGGCGGCATGGCACCATCCTGCTTCTCCTTCCCTCTGCCTTCCCCATGTGACTTGTGAGCTTCCCATCGCAGTTTCTCTGATGTGACAAGCATGGGCTCTCCTCCTCCCTCGCGTCAATCCTTAGTCTCCTTCCTGGGAACATCTGGAATTCTGCCTTTGACCCACTTCTCTTGCTACGTTTCACCTGTGATTCTCAACCGGGAGGTACAGCCCTTTAAAATTTATCATCCAAACCAGGGCATTTTTGAGAGTGAAAGAGCGCCATTAATAATTATGTGGGACAACAGGTGTCGAGCAGGAAGGTCCTGGTCACCCTACCCACGGCTCACCCTACCCACAGGGGCTGTTGTAAGGGTAGTCGGGATTTGTTTTAATCAGACGTGTAGACATGAAAATGATCGAAGACATGCAGACCCAGAAACGATTGTCATGAAGGAAGAAGTTTGTTCCCCTCACAGATGCCCCACAACAGAGGCAGAGACCACCAGGCAGGACCACATGAGAAAGGACCAGGGTCAGAAGGAGGCAGATGGAGAGGGAAAACAGGGGCAGGAGGCTTTATTGTGCTTTCCATGGAAAGATCAGATAAGGCAAGGTGGGCAGGCTAAGGGTTGGCTAGCGTGCATCATTTCAGCAGGTTCTGGGGCACGGGGTGTCCGAGTTGTGTGGTACCTGGCCCTGGGGTGATGGGGGCAGGTGGACAGTGACCCAGAGTGTGAGAGCCAATGAAGGATGAACATGGGGGTGCAGATATCTTATCTGGGGCTGGGGAGTAGGCTCTGGATGGGTAGGTTTGCATTTGAAAAGCCCACTCTTCGGTGAGTGGTTGAGTACCCTAGGAAATTTGGGCTAGTCCTAGGAGGGGTAGCAGGGGCCCCAGATGTCAAAGCATTAGAACACCGAAAACAAAAGGCGTGATGAATACGGTGGTCTACCAGAGTCCCTGAAGAGATTTTTCCAAGAAGTACAAACACTCCCACTCTCACCCTCTTCCTAGAGGCCCAGGTAGGAATGACTGCCTCAGTGCGCCCCGTCGCGGATGCGTGTGCCACCACCACCCTGGGTGTGTGAGAAAAGAAAATGCCAGAACCTCTGCTTTATCCGCCGCCACCCCACCCCCGCCGCTTAGGCTGACTTGACACACCTCACACCTCCATTCCAAACCTGTGTCCCTAGGCTCTCTGTACCTCCTGTACCCCTGAACTGGAGTTCTACCCCGCCCGGACGGTGCGTGAGCCTCCTCCCGGGTCATGTGCGCCGGAGCAGGGGTGGGGGGGGTGGTCTCTCTGCTGAGCACAGGTGCTCTGAGACTGAATTCTGTTGCGTTCCTCCGGAGGAATGTGTCCGTGTTGATGTGCCAATGGATCACTCCCTGGCAACATTTAAATGAGAGCAGAAGCCTCTGGGAACCGGTCTCTTTAGCCAGTGTTTCTCCTACTCTGCTCCAGGGAACCTGAGCTTCCCCGGCGGCACCGCGCATTATGCAGAACAAGCAAGTTGGACTCCCGGTGAAGCAGAGCTACAGTTTGGCTGAACTACGACACTTCTCACCGCTTTCCATACCAAGGAGCCTTTAATAAAAGCAATCCTCCCAAGGGAGCGGGGGGAAGGGGAGTTTGCAGCTTTTTAATTTTTCAACTTACTTGGCTTTTTCTCTCCGGCTCATGGGACTGGTGGTTTTGAAAAAGCACCGCTTTAGTCAGCGAGAGGCTCTCAGGAGGCTTGGGGCCATGCGTGCACAGATGGGTCCCCCACAGGTCACATCAGCTGGACTGTCACCTGTTTCACTGGTGTGCAATCATCCCCGGGCCCCAATTAAGGTGACCTTTGTCCAGCACACCTAATATGTCCCATCTGCTCCTTCTCCTTGGTCTCCCGCAGGGACAGAGGCCAAGCCGGCTCTTTCCCCTCGCCCTGGCTCCAGCCGAGCGACTGAGCTTGCAGTTTCCGGAGCGCACCACGCGGCTTGCGGCCTCTGTGCCGGTTGCCACACTACTGACTGCGGCCGAAAATCACAGACAAGTGCCTCTCCCAGTCCATGCAAAGCCTCACACAGACAACATAAACCGTATATCCACGGGCTTGAGATGCATATGTATTAGGTGTTATATGCATAGGTGTATATACCTACAAGGGAGAAAGAGCCAAAGTGGACAAAGTGAACACAAGTCAGGTGCATTTGGCAACGGATCCGTTTTGCAACATCTCCAATGTCTTACCTGTCACACCTACCGTGTGTTTCTTCTCAGCTTGCACTCCTGCCCTCCAAAACGACCGCTTCTAACTTCTGTCTTCCTGAAATCTCCCGTTGCCTGCACCCCCTGGCCCCAGGTGGTGACCCTGCCCCACTTCCTGGGCGAATTCTCTGGGGCTTCCTTCAGTCCTGCGGGCCTGCTCCGTGCCCCGGGCTGCCTGCAGGGGGCGCCGCCTCCCCTGTTGGGCTCCTGCGTATCGCCGGCCGCCCCCCCATCCCCCGCGCCCGGCAAAGGAGCCCTCGCGGGTACTGCAGTCCAGCCCAATGTCAGCGGGGCCACCGCACCTGCCCTGAACCCCGAGCCCAGGCAGGTTCCTCTGCCCTCTGTCCTGCCGACACTGTCCCTTTCATGCTTCTCTCTTCAACAGTCACTGTGAGATTTTGTAAACGTGTACCTTTTAATCTTCCAGACGAGTCTCAAAGCACCATGTGAACAGCACTATATCTACTTCTGCTTATGCGGTTGTCCCTGACCCTTAGGAAATGCTCGACAACACTTACTCAATGAAGGACAGAAAGGAAAAAAAGAGTAAGTGAATGGACGAATGTGTGAGTGAAAGCCAAGTTTATGACACCAATATTGGAGAACAGAAGTTGTGGTTTGGCAAACACCCTCCCTGAGCAGATTTGGGTGTGCTGGGTCCAGTGTACCGAGACTCCCACCACCCCAACTCTTGATGTCTAATCAGTTCCTCTCAGAAATTTCCCATCCACTGACCTCTCATGACCTCTCACTGTGCCCTTTGGTGATAGATACATCCCTCGCTTTCTCTGCTCTGTCTGGAGTTGGGCTCGGGTCTGCAGTGAAGTCTCTCATCCCTACTACAGGCATTCAAATGAAATCTGTCTTGCTTTTAACAAATGTCTGGTGCAATTTCTCTTTCACAGGCCATACATGTGCATATAGAGACCCCAGTCTGGGTTTCACTCAGCTGACTTGGACAAGTCTTACTCAAGCATTCTGGGTCATCATCATGGACATGCCGACCACTCGGATATCTGAGGAAGGGCTTTTGCTGAAGAGCCAGAAGGTGATTGTCACCATGTTATGTGTGCCCACCGAGGCACTTCTGCCTGAGCCAACACTGTGTGGTTCATCATGCCAGGGCAACATTTCCCACAGCAACAAAGTGTGATTGGTCCATATTTATCCTCTTGGCCCTCAGGCTACTGGAATCAGAGATGGCACCTCTAGAATCAGATGGGCAAGGGAACTGGAGAGCAGAGGAGGGGAGTGAACACTGGTCTAGGAGCTACCAGGTGCCTGGCTCTATGTTAAGCACTCTATCCATGTGAACTCACCCCATCCTGACAGCATCCTCCTTAACTAGAGTGCTTAACTGGGTGCTCCTGCGTGTGGTCCCTCTCTTCACATGGCCTGTCAGCAATTAGTCTAGCTCCAGCTTGTTTATAGCGGGGTGCAGGCCTCCCCAGAAGAAGCAGAAGCTGCCAGTCTTCTTAAGGACCAGACTCAGAACTGGCTTAAAATGATCACTTTGTCCGCGTCTTGCTGGTCAAGGCTAGTAAAAGATCTGGCCCCAAGTCAAGGTGCCAGGGATTGATAGTACTCTCATTATAGAGCACTTTGTAGGGAGGGGAGGATTAAAGGTGACTGTCTTTGGAGACCACTTACTGTCCACCCTGAACCTGGAGGTTCTGCCTTGGGAAGGAGCTGCTGGTAGGTGTTCCGCTCACTCGGGCTAGGGACACCGGTGGGGTCTTGGACAAGATGTGAATTCGACATACCTGGCCCAGATAGATGCAGGTGCTGACGGACTCAGAAAGGGATGAGAAGATTCAGTGCTGACTCCTAGGACAAACTAACACTTGCTCACTATAAGCCCACATGCCACAAATCCAAGATAGCCCCGGGGAGGGAACCATGGCCTTTTCCAACATCGGTCTGACTCAGTCCAGCTAGCACTGGGCCACAGCAACCGGGCCACCAGTCCAGGAGAGGCTTGGGGACCTGAGAAAATGGCCGTGCTCGGTGCTTGCTGGTGTGGCTGGTCGGGTGTGGAGATGTATCAGACTCCAAACCTCACCTTCCAAGCTTTCCCAGAATACAGCCTCAGAGGCGAAAACGCCTCCCGGTTGTTCTCATTCCCCAAAAGGCTGTGTTTTATGATGTGTTAAGTTTTGGGGAAAGAAAGAAAATTCTTCCAGCTGTGGAGTTATCCCAGCTGAAGGCACTGGCAGATGCTGATTTATGATCTGCTGAGTGTCAGCAGCGTGCTCGGCTCCACAAGGGGGCCTGGGAGGGGGAGTCCCACCCTGCACCCCAAACCGCAGGTACAACCTCCATCGAGACCCTCCGGGTTGAGGGGCCTCCCCCGTGGGTTCAGGACTCCCCACATGCTGGAATTTTCTCCAAGCCCTTTGAGCTATTGGCCTGCTGTTGCAGTTGCAGCAAGGGGGTAACAATCCATTAGGAGAGCTCAGGTCTTGGTTCCTGGAGATTCTTTGGCTTGAGTGATGGCCTCCTGAGCCGGAAGGCCTGTGGGCAGCTGTTCCTGGCCCAAGACTTGGCAGCCTCGCCCCAACTCGGGGCCTGGGCCCAGGGCAAGCAGGGCCTGTCTGTGCTGGAGGCCAACCCAGTGCCCTCAAAGGACACTTTGTTTGCCAGCTCCCCTAGTCGTGAGGACGGCCCTCTTCCAGACCTAGCTGTGAGGGCGGCTCTCCTCTGGCTTCCTTCCTCAGGAGGCAGAAGGCTATGCCGGTGGAGAAGACTTCTCGGCTTCCTGGTTTCAGCTTACTGGTGACCTAGTGGGGAGCCATGCCCGGCTTTTGAGCCGAGTAACCTTATCAGAGGTGTCCTCTAGAGACGACTTGCCGGCACAATGACTGCTATGTGTGGACATGTGGATGGGATGCAGTGGAGCATGACGGAGGTGGGACAGGGCTTAGCAGCAGGAAGACCATTTAGAGGTGGTTAGAAAGGGTCTCATGAGGCCTGATCCGATGGCCTCCCTCCTTCCGTCTTTGGTAGAGCCTGTTCCGCTCTCTCAGAGCTCCCCTGCAGGCCCCCCTTCCGCTGGCAGCTGCCAACAGCTCTGGGTCAGTCCCGACTGGAGACAGGCAGGAGGGGCCTGCACGGTGCGAACTGGGGCCCAGTCCCACTGCCTGTGCCGGGGCCATAGAAGCCACCTGAAGCAAAGGACAGGCGCCGGCCTCCGGGCCCTGTGGGCTCCAGGCAGGTAATGTGACAGGTGCGTGGGAAGCGCCAGAGTCCAGTGTTTCTGCCCAATGCAAGGCTCACTTTCAGTTCCAAGGACAAGCAGGGAATGGCTCCAGCAAGAGAATTTTAATTCTCATAAACACACACACACACACACACACACCCACGTTGCCCTCCTCTTCTCTCAGCCCAGTTCCACAGGGGAGCACTCAGCCCCTCCAGGGGAGCTAGCGCTGAGCACCAGGAGGAGGGAGGGAGCAGCCAGCTGAGCGGGAGTCCTCACCTCCAAACAAGAACCAACGAACCTCCCTCTTCCTCCCTGTCTCTCGCTCCTTCTCCGTCTCTGTCTCTCCCTCTGTCTCTGTCTCTCTCCCCATCTCCTGTCTCTATCTCTGTCTCCCTCCTTCCTCTCTGCCCCTCTCTCTCCCACCCCCTCTCCATGTCTCTCTGTCTCTGTCTCTCTCAGGAGTCACTGTGAGCCGAGCTTCAGATGAGGTGACGGGTGGCATCTCTGTGCCATGATCCTTGTTCTGCAGGGAAGCACAGACCTCACACTCCATGGAGGCTGGCGCCACTCTCCCTGAGGGTCACATAAAGAATCAGCATTCAACTTATATTGAGTAAGGACGGAAATCACCCCGCTGCCCATTCTTATAACATTTATTTACTTGATTCGTTCATTTCCCTAATGTTTCTGGGGGCCAGAAAATACATCAAACACTGACAATACAAACTGAATATGGCAAAATTAGAAATACAGTAGACCAAGGTTAATTCAGAGGTGAAGTAGTGAAATTATCACCCCAACCATAAACTTTCAAAACCGTGGTCTGTTTCTCTTTTTCTTCCTCGGGTGGAGGGTGGATTTCTGTAAGGTGAAATTCACCTGGGTCATCAGAGAGGTGGGACTGCTCTGCACCCAGCCCCGTGCAGGGCTCCCTGCCACCCCCCAAAGGGAGTGGGGGTAAGGAGGAACCTAGCGTGTGACCGAGAAAGACAGAGGAACGCTGGGCCCCGCACAGGTCCTGCCCGGCCTGCGGCCCACAGCCTTCCTTCTCAGCAGCCTGGAACACGAACGTGGTGTGGGGTCTCCATGGGTGGAAACATTTCTGGCCCAGGGCAAGTCATCACCCAAAGGGACCTCAGATTCTTCTTGTCAGTGGAGGGATGAGCAGCCACTGCTGCTTAAGGGAACGCTGTGATCCCCTCCTCCACAGGAGGAGCCCACGTACAAACCGCACCCATGGAAGAGGCCCTGTGTACAAGGCCAGGGCAAAGCCAGGGTCCACACGACCCAGCCACAGGTGGAAAGCACATCACACCCAATAGCAGTATTGTCAAGAGGGCCCGCCTGCACTGGTGAGCTCCTATTTTGACTCAAGGATTATCACTTTCTCTCTCTGTTCTCCCTGGTTCCTTCGGTTTCTTGTTCCAGGTTGTTCTCAGTGAGTGAGTTGTCAGTGGTCAGTTTCCAGGATGAACAGGGCTCTGAATCACATGCCCGTCTTTTATCGTAAGCACCTGAGATACACGGGCCAAGGGGGTATGAACGTTTGCGCCGCTCCACACGTGGCGAGCAGAATCCTGGGGTCGACATCCACTGCAGCTTATTTTTAACCAGTAACCTTGGTTTATCTGTTATCAGCCGAAGCTGCTAAGCAAAACAGGAACGCCAACATTCAGAAGGATTAGCTTCACAGAGGTTTCCCCAAATGCCTTATACAAACAACAGGAGTCCAGAGGGTGATTGTACTTTCATTATTACTGGCTTGCCTCTCTTGAAAAGTGGCCTGGGAGAGAACAAGGCCTAAGGTGCCATTTGGCCTGTCAGATGTTATCTACTGAACTCCAGTGGGCACGGCAGAATGAAAATTCAATGTGTCCCTTTTCATTACCCCATAAAGGAAAAGTCCTAAGGGCCCTCTGTGACAAAACTTAAGCTATTTATTCTTGGCCCTGCAGTGGCACTTGGTTTCTCAAAGAGCAAAAGAGCACGGGTGGCAGCCTGCTTCACCAAAACATGAGGAAAATGCATTGTGAAAAATAAGGTATTTGCTTTCATTCACTCATGCAAAACTACACACCGCTTGGAACTGAGCAGCAGGGACACATGCAGAGGACAGCATTGCTGAGGACACATTTAGAGACTTTAAAGACGACAGAGCAAAGTCCCAGTTTCCAGCCGAGCCAGCCCTCAGCCCTGACACAACCCCAGCACCGCCATTAGCTGGAAGGAGAAGGGCTTCCTTTCCAAGGGGAGAGGAATGACCATGGAAGCTGGTCAAAGATACTAGAAGGCACGTGCATTTTATACGGAGCCAAAATGTCATACACGCATAAAAACATTGTCAGATACACCAGAAATCCAGGAATGGGGAACTCATGAGCGCATCTTAAAAAAAACCATTGGAGGATGAACTCTCATTGGCCTATGGAATTTCTGTCGATCCACTGAAGGGACAACACCAAGTTTGTTGCTGCATTCGGATATTTAATTCACTCCTCCTTTGTCCTCCAGCCACAATCTCATACCAGAGGCTGAGAGAGAGATGGCATGTTTGCATCCAAACTCCCCTCCAGGCCCATCAGACGCGAGCGTGCTAATGTGCTCTATGGAACTCCAGGAGGGGCCTGTGGAATGCAGTGTTTCCCAAACTTCTTTTATTTTTTTAAAAACATTTTATTTACCTGAGAGGGGAGGGGGGAGAGGGAGAGGGAGAAGCAGACTCCCTGCTGAGCAGGGAGCCCAACTCAGGGCTTGATCCCAGGACCCTGAGCCAAAGGCAGACACTTCACTAACTGAGCCACACAGGCGCCCCTCCCAAACTTCTTTGATCAAAGAAACTTTCTCTGACTGACTCTCACGGGACATTTCTGTGGAAGAGCCTTAGGGTTTCGGGCAGGTATGCTCATGTGTAAACCAATGTCTATGGTGTGAACCATACTCCAAACTACTGACATCATTACATACAGGTAAGTAATCACAACTGCTCTGTTCACTCACTCTCCATTCACCTAACTTTTACTGAGGACCTACTCCATTTAGGCATCGTGCTAGGTAATCGTGTTTCAAAACAGAATAAAGCCCAAGCGAGCCTTGGAAGGAGCTCCTGGGAAAGTCTTCAGTCCATAACTGCCTGACGTGATATTTGCTGCCGTCGTGGCCCAAACACTCACTGTGAGCACCGGGGCCAAAGTGGACAAAAGCAGGTAATGATGCTTCACGCGCCTGCACCTGTATCTCCTAACTGTCCTCACATTTGGCAGGAGAAGGCTGTGACGGAATAGGACGCTGCTCCCTCCTGCCCTGCTCGGCATGGTGTGGAGCCAGGAGGGGCACACCTGCATGAATGTCCGTGTATTGGGGGTGGGCACCCAGGGAGCGCATGAGCAGACAGACGGGAGAGCACCGAAGTCTATCTTCAGGCAGTCCTGGGAGCAGAGGCCTCAGCCAAACCAGCCTCCCCAGCCCAGGGCCCCTCTGCCCGCCTCCCAGCAGCATCCAGCTGTTCTGGAGTTACTCCTCACTGCGTGCCCCGCCAGGGCCTTTCCCTGAAGGTCTGGTGCCAGAGGAAAGAGAAGTCCCCGCCCTCTGCTCAGGAGCAGGCCTCCCTAACAAATCCCTTACTCATGGTCGTTGGCTCTGTCCAGAGCCTTGGCAGCGTCTTTCCCCCCAACAACTCTCCCCGACAGAACCTGACCTGAGAAGTGAGGGGTTGGCCGTTGTGCCCGAATGCCCTGGCAGGAAGAGTATGACTTCAATCTCGGGGCGGCAGGCAGTGCCAGTGGGCACAAGCCTTATCTCCCCCAAGAGGTCCTTGGAACTCTCGAAAAAGTAAAGGCCCCCCATAAGCACGCCAGCCCAGGCATGCTAGGCAGGCCCCACCCTGCCCCCACCCTGGCTGGCCATCCAGCTTGGACCGTCACTAAGAGAGCCACACACCATTTTGTTCTGTAGGGCCCGGAACGCTCAGACTCGGGAGCGCTGCGCCTGCCTCTTCAACTGGGCCCGTTGTTGCAAATGGCTTCAGTGTTCCACTTTGTTTTCTGCTTCGTACAGGCAGAATTCCCTGTGAATAAGCACTTTAACACGAGAATGCTGTACTCTTCAGGACACGTATTTTCCTGGAGAACAAAATACTGCTAACACGGGCCCTTCTGTTTGGCCTGAAGTACCTTTTATACGTTGGGTTTTTAAAAGGATTGCCTCTGGGTTGCTGACAACTTAGTGGTGACCCTGAGCAGAAAGGACACTGGCAGAGGATTTTAAAGGTGTTCTATGGGGTACAATGAACCAAATCCACTCCCCCCATATCTGAGAAAGAACTTAAGAACCATCACCAATGAGGAAGGCATGATCTTTTGCATAAGAAGATATCGTCACTTCCTTGGGGTGAATATCCAAGCCTGGTTGTGTGGTGGACTCAGTCTCCCCAGTTCCACTCCCGGCTCCCCACACTTTTCAGAAGATGAGTCCAACACAATACTTGATATATAGGAGGGGAATAGTATTTACTATTAAATAAATGAATGTCCGCTCTAAATTTGCTCCCAGATTTGCCTTAATTGCCAC